>NC_060271.1:40568050-40690105 GCF_021613505.1 Equus quagga
AATAAACCAATTCCGTTTTCAATAGCATCCAAATGATTAAAACATGTAGGAAAAACTATTTAGGAAAAAAAACCCAGGAGGTGAAACCTGTACACTTGAAAACCTCAAAACATTGCTGAAAGAGATTAAAGACGTAAATTAAATGGAAATACACCCAATGTTCATAGATCGGAAAACTTAATATGGTTAAGATGGCAATATTCCCCCAAAGAGATGTACAGATTCAGTGTAATCCATATCAAAATTCCAATGGCCTTTTTTGCAGAAATGGAGAAGCCAATCCTCAAATTCATGTGCAACTGCAAGGGGCCCCAAATAGGCAAGACATTGTGGAAAAAGAAAAACAAAGCTGGAGGGATGTGTTCGTTTGTTAGGGCTGCCGTAAGAAAGTACAAAGAGTAGATGGCTTAAACAACAGGAATGTATTTTCTCACAATTTTGGAGGCTAGAAGTCTAAGATCAAGGTATCAGGCAGGTTCACTTTCTTCTGAGGCTCTCTCCTCGGCTTGTGGGTGGCCATTTTCTCTTCCCTGTGTCTTCACATGGTCTTCCCTCTGGACATGTCTGTGTCCAAATTTCCTCTTTGTTAAGGACACCAGTCATGTTGATTAGGGGCCACCCTAATGACCTCATTTTAACTTAATTCCCTCTCTAAAGACTCTGTCTCCAAATACACTCGCTTTCTGAGTTACTGGAGGTTAGGACTTCAACATATGAATTTTCGGGGGACATAGTGCAGCCCACAACAAGGGGTCACAGCTTCCCTATTTAAAAAGTTTCTATAAAGTGACAGTAATCAAAACAATGTGATACTTGCATAAGGATAGGCATATAAACCAAAGGAACAGAATGAAAGCCCAGAAATAATTCCCAAACATCTATGAGCAATTGCTTTTCCGTAAGAGTGTCCAGACCATTCAATGGGGAAAGAATAGTCTCTTCGACAAATGGTGCTGGGACAACTGGATAACAACACGTAAAGGAATGAAATTGGACTCCTACCCTACTCCGTATACAAAGGTTAACTCAAAATGGATCAGTGACCTAAATATAAGAGCTAAAACGATAAACTATTACAAGAAATTGTTAAAATAAAAAACAAATGAAGACCAGCCTTGAAAATTCCCTGAGCAGACAAAACCACTTCAGTCATACAAGCAAAGCTTAATTTAACCTAATTTGCAAGATGAACTTGACCTGGGTCGTTTCTTGCTTATGCCTCTGGAAATCATAAGCAAAACTTCAACTGTTTCCCAAAATTGACATGCAGTAACCACTAACCACTTCTCTATCATTTAAGAAAATTCTAATATCATAACTGATCACTGTGAAGAGTCAGCAGTCCCCGCCTTCTCACTGTGCAAGCTGCTTCATAGCAATGTAACCCTGAGCCTCGTTCCATGTTTTGGTTTGAAAGCTCCCCGTTCGAATACTGTCTTTTTGGTGCATGTGCAATATACTTTTACTAATGACTACTTTGGGGATTCATTGGCTTTACTTCTGTTTTCTATGAACTTTTGACAAAGTGTAGGAGTTAATCTTCATGACCTTGGATTCAGCAGTGGATTCTTACATTTGACATCAAAAGCACAGCAATAAATGAAAAAATAGATAAATTGGTCTTCATAAAATTAAAAACTTTTGTGCGTCAAAGGACATTATCAAGAATGCAAAAAGACAACCTACAGAATGGGAAAAAATATTTGCAAAACATGTATTTGATAAGGGTTTAGTATCCAGGATATCTAAAGAACTCATACAACTCAACAACAAAAAGATACACAATCCAATTTAAAAACGGGTGAAAGAATCAAACAGACATTCTCCAAAGAAGATAGGCAAATAGCCAACAAGCAAATGAAAATATATTCAACATCATTGGTCATTAAGGAAATGTAAATTAGAACCACATTGAGATATCACTTCTTACTCACTAGAATGGCTATAATAAAACAAGAAAAAGAAAATAACACATGTTGATGAGGATATGGAGAAACAGGCACCCTTGCACATTGCTAGTGGGGCTGTAAACTGGTGCAACCACTGTGGAAAACAGTTTAGTGGTTCTGGAAAAAGCTAAATACAGAATTACCATATGACCCAGCAATTCCACACTAGGTTTATACCCAAGAGAAATGAAAACATATGCCCACAGAAAAACATGTACATGAACATTTATAGCAGTATTATTCACATAGTCAAAGGCTGGAAACATCCCAAATGTCCATCAATGAATGAATGGGTAACAAATTGTGGCATAGCCATACAATGGAATATTACTCAGCCATGAAAATGAGTGAAGTACTGATAAATGCTGCAGCTTGGATGAATCTTGAAAACATCATGCTGAGTAAAAGAAGCCAGCCACAAAGGTATGCTTCCATTTACATTAAATATTCAGAATAGGCAAATCCATAGAGATAGAAAGCAAAGCAGTGGTTGCCAGAGGATGGTGGAGGGGAGAAAGGGGCATGCTTACTTGGTGGGTGTGGGGTTTTCTTCAGGGATGATGAAACATTTTGAAACTAGAGAGAGGTGGTATGGCACAACATTGTGAATGTACCAAATGCCATTGAATTGTACACTTCAAAATGGTTAATTGAATGTTTTGTGAATTTCACCTAAATAAAAAAGATAATGCGCTATACATCTTTTATATCAGAAAATTTATAATAAACATATATGTGTATATACACAAATATACACAATATACATATATGTATATATACACACATATACATATGTATGTATGTCCTATCTCCATGAGCTGCTTGTTAAACATTAATAGCATATCGTTGGTGTTATTCAATCTCTTCTTTCACCCCCAGGCTCTTGCAGTCATTCATCTGATTTCTCTTGCTATAGTTTCACTTTTTCTGGAACATCATATAAATTGAACTGTGCAATCTGTAGCCTTTTGAGTCTGGCTTCTTTAACTTAGCATAACGCTTTTGAGAGTCATCCACATTACTGCATATATCACTAATTTGTTCCTCTTTATTGTTGAGTAGTGTTTCATTGAATGGTTGTACCATAACTTGTTTATCCATTCACCTGTTGATGGACATTTGGGTTGTTTCCAATTTTTTGATAATGAATAAAGCTGCTATAAACATTCACATACGGGTTTTTGCGAGGACATATATCTTAATTTCTCCTTGGTAAGTACCTAGGAGTGAGACTGGCGGGTCATATGTTAAGTACATGTTTAACGTTTTCAGAAAGGCTAATGTGGAAATGATGGTGTTGGTGGTTATGGTGTTGGCATTGGTGCCGATGGTCTGGCTGGTGGGGACGGTGGTGCTAGTAGCCGTGATTTGACGATGGTGTTGATGCTGGTGGTGACAATGGAAATGATGGAGGTGGTGTTGATCAGTTTCTAAGTGAAATTCTTCTACAGTGGTGCAAAATCCATGGCGGCCCTGTCCACTCTGGATAGAGTTGCTGTTTGTCACCAACTTGTCACTTCTCATTAAAGATCCATGCATATCGCAGACTCCAGCTTGTCAATCTTTCGTAAAACAAGAGAGATGGAAAGTGGGGTGATCCTCAATGCCATTCCCAGGAACGTACTATGGATATACTAAAAGAAGTATTCAGAGGTGCTCATATAATGGTATTCATTGCATCATTGCCTATTGCAGGAAAAAAATGAAAACAACATAAATGTTCATCAATAGGAGAATGACTAAATAAACAGTGGTATATCCATACTGTAGAATATCACGCAGCCTTCAAATAGAATGAGATAGATCTTCATGGACTTCCGTGGGAGGGTACCCAGGAAATATTGCTAAGAGCAAAAAACAAATTGCAACAACATATACGATCACATTTTTTAAAAAGTATGTACAGATGTATGTTTGTACATGCAAAGAAAATGTCTAGAACCACACACAAGAAACTATTAACAGTGGTACTTCCAAAAAAGACTTTTCATGTAACAAGCTTCTGATCTGTTTGAATTTATTGCCTTGAGCAGTTATGACTTTAATCTAAAAATAAAACACACACACAGAGTGAAGTGGGGCGAGATTATTCTCTTTATTTTAGAAATACAGGAATGGAGGCATAGGGGGTGGGTACTGTCCTGACTTGCCCAAGTGGGTGGCCTGGGGAGCCGGGGGAGGAACTGGCTAGACAGGAGTCCTCCTGTCTGGTTTTCCAGGTGCTGCCCCACCCCTGCTTTCCTCAGAAGCCAGGAGTCCTGCCTCCTTGCCTGTCCCAGGGCGAAGCTGACCTCTGAGCACTGGTCAGCACAGAGATAATGACAGGAGGTTACGGCCTGGGCCAGCACCTCATCAGCCTTGCCTCTGGTCTCCCTCTGTGGTCACGCTCATCTCCCCATGTGGGGGTCCTGGAGCCCCCACATGGGAATGGGGCCCCATAAGCCTAGTGACTACTTCCTGCTGGATGCAGTCTAGATGGGTCAGCTAAGCAGGGGCTGAGGATGAGGAAGATAGAGGAGCATTTCTTGACATATGCCCTGGGGTCCACCTGCATCAGCATCACCTAGGAAGTGTATTAAGAATGCTGAATTAGGTCCTGGTTCCACCCCAGACCCAGTGAATCTGAACCCCTAAAGAAGTATATCAAAGCCTGAGTTTTATAGGATTTGGCTACAGCAAATACAAACTGTGAACGAGACACAGTTCAAAGCTTAGTTCTCAACCTTAGTTGCCCACTAGAATCATCTGGGGTGCTTAAAAAAATATAGATGCCCGGGTGCCACCCCAGAGACTCTGATTTCATTGGTCTGAGATGTGGCCTGGGCACTGGTATTTTTTCAAAGCACCCCATGTGATTCACATGCACAGCTGGGCCTGAAAATCATGGGCCGTCCATTCCAATGACATCAGAACCTCTGGGCTGGGACGCAGGCATCCGAATTTTTTCAAACTCCACAGATGATTCCATCGCGCAGACAAGCTCAAGAGTCATTGATGTGGAACCTCGCTACTCAAAGTGTGATCCTTGGACGAGCACCCTCAGCATCACCTGGAAGCTTGTTAGAAATGCAGAATCCCAGGTTCCAGCCCACCGAGACCAACCCCATCAGAACCTACATTTTATCAGGACCCCCAGGTCATTTGTGTGCACATTACAGTTGGAGAAGCTTAAGAGGACTTAGCTGAAGCAGGGTGAAGGCGGTGGTTCCCAACATTAGGATAACCTGGGAGTTAAAAAAAAACCATTGCCCAGGCAGCACCCAGGCCACTTCACACCTGGGTGTCGGTGGTTTCAAAGATCCCCGGATGATGCCAGTGTACAGGGCTGAGAACCAGGATGCGGAGGGTATAGCTGCAGCAGGGGCGCGGGATAAGGGCAGCATTTGAGAAGGTGGTACCTTCACAGTTAAGGGCTCCTCTGGGCTCAGCAGGATTGCATTCCACTTCTCGTGTCCTGTGATCTGGGGGCAAGTTATTTCACCCCTCTGAGCCACAGCTTGCTCATCTGTCAGATGGGGGCACTAACGGTACCACCTCCCAGGGTGGTTAGGATGAATGTGAGCACTCCACGTCAGCTAGGGTTTTGTTACTCTTCAGCAGAATCTCCAAGTGTGTTCAGCGAAGCACAGAGGATTAAGGGCGTAGAGTGTGAAGGCAAACCCGCCACACTCAAGTGCGAGGTGTGGGTCCACCGCTTAACCAATCTAAGCCTTGCTTTCGCTTCAACAAAATGTTAATAATAGTGGCCACCTCCCGCAGGTGTCGTAAGCTCACATCCTTCCTTGCCCAGCTGGAGGCCATACATCCCAAACAGACACAACCCCGTAATGTGTGCCAAGAGGATACTTTATGGAAGATTTCTTAGGGAATCAAGGAAGAAGGTACTTACAGCACACCCCCAACAGCGGAAACTTTTCCAAACTGTCCACTGGCAATCTCTGTTTCTTCACTCCAGTTTCTCCTGCTCTGCTGCTGCCCCTTGTCTGCTCGTCCTCACACAGCCTCGGGACACCCCTCAGAGAGCAATTCTGCAAAGCCACGCCACATCCATCTCCCTCAGCAGATCGGGAGCTGCCTGCCAGGCACTGTCCAGAGTGCTGTACGTGGATAACCTCACCCAGGATTCACAATCATCCCAGGAGGTGGATCTACTATAACGCCCATTTTACAGATGTGGAAACTGAGGCAGAGTTTTGGGAACTGTCCCAAGGTAACAGTGCTTCTAAGTGTAGAACTGCAATTCTAACCCAGGCTCTGTGCTTGTCCACTTAACCTCTCGGATGTCTCATGTGTTGTTCCTCAGGGCTGGCAGGAGGGGACTCCCTCAGTCCTTAGAGGGGTAGAGTGAGGAGTAATTAGAGCTTGTTTCACACAATACATGCATTTCACAAATATTTATTGAGCATCCCATTATGTGCCAGGTGCCAGGGACACAGGGGTGAGCACAGAAGACGTGGTCCCTATCCTTGTAGAAACGGTTCAAATAAGTTGTTATTTGCCAAGAAGTCTGTATCCCCAGCAAAGAAAAAAGCCCCATCTAAACTAGAGGGGCGCGAGTATTGTTTCTGGAGCCTCTGAGGCTTGTAGGGGCTGCTTGGCCTGTAGCCAAACCTCGCCCCCTCCCCACAATTGCCCCACAGAGTCAAGAGGAGACAAGTCCCTTCCCCCGCTGACCCTGGCCTCATTGGGGTTGGCCTCTGGCCATAGAGCAGCAGAGCGAGGTCACCTGGCTGCAGCCCCAGCCCAAACCTCGGCAGCTTCTCAGCGGGCTCTGGGTGCCCCCTGCGGCTCCCCCCTGCCCCTCTCCCCCGATGCTGGTAATTGGTAGACAAAGGAGTTTCAGACAGTTGCGGACCTGCGTCCTTTGAGTCCCTGAAAACATGCTATTATTAATTAAAGACTTTGGCTTCGGTGGGGCCCGGGCCTGCCTTTTTCTGGCTGGGCCTCAGACTTACGTCTCTCCAGTAGTCTCTTCTTGCTAAATTTTTCAGTGCTTTTAACATCAGACTGATGTTACGTATAATTACCAACTTTGCACCCAAATTATATTTGACATGGCTTGTGTGGGAAATTAGACCATTTCAGCGCCTACAAATTCACCTGGGGAAGCCAAGGCAGGCATGAGGGCGTGCTGAGGGGAAGTAATTTAAATATTACACGTGCCCTCGTGAGAATGCCGAAACTCTTTAAACTGCCAGCAAGGATGTTGTCTCCCCCTCTGCTTGCCCCCTCCACTTACTGAGTGCACTGGGGGTCGGGAAGTGGGGCCCTGCAGGCAGGGGGCTTCAGGGTAGCCCTTTCCATGGGGCACTCATGGGGATGACCTAGTTGGCAGGGGAGGGGCCTCCAGAGATGCTGATGGGGGCTCTGGTGTCACCTCTGTAGGGAGGACCCGCCGCAGTGGTGTCTGTCCGTCTGTCTGCCTCTCCTACTCTCCCTCTTACCTCTAACCCATCTGTTCCTGTGCCAAGGGAGAAGAGGCTGTCCCCTCCTCTGTGGGACATGGTGGAGGATGGGAGTAGGAAGAGTGTGTCCACAGCACCCAGAACCCAAGCCCTCTGGGGACACTGAGGCTGGGACCCCATGGGCTAATCTATGCAATGGCCCATCACAGAAGTCCCCTTTGGACTAGACAGGCTCTCAGGGGTTTTGTTTTGTCATTTCAATCCAACAAATCCTGAACACCTACTATGTGCTGGGCATTAGGGATCTAGAGAGGAATAAAACATTCATTCAACAAATGCTTATGGAGTACCTATTGTGTGCCAAGCACAGGACCATGCCCTGGGGCTATAAAAATTTAAAAGATTCATTCATTAGTTTGTCCATTCGAGACACACTAATCAAGCACCTACTATGTGCCAGGTTCTGTGCTGGGTCACAGAGATGAAGGAGGCTGGGTCAACTCTCAATTGCTCACAATGAAACTGGGGATACAGACTTCTTGGCAAATAACAACTTATTTGGCTTATCAAGCTGGAAGGCCAAATCCTGCCTCAGTTGATCCCTTGCTGATAGAGGTTGCCCAGTGCTGGGAGGGAGACTCTGCTAGCTGCTGAGCATTGTCCCCTGGACCTGTGAGTCTGATGACAAGGCAGGGGCTCTGCAGGTGATGGGCCAGCCCTGTCCCGGCCCTAAGGTCCATAGGGGAGCCGAGGTGAGAGGCCCGACCTGGCAGGATCTAGGAGAGAAGCTCCTTTTTCTTCCCCTTCCTGCACATTGATCCCTGTCTCAGACTACAGAGAGGACAGCCAGCCCTTTGTGAGGTGAACCACCTGCTGGGAGGCATCCTGGGCCCACTTCAGAGGCAGGGGTGTGAGAGCAAGAATGGGGGAGGCTGAGGCATCCACCTCACCTGCTGCTGCCCCCGCTTACCTGTGCCTGGGAAGGTCCAGCACCTGAGAGAAGGCAGCCAGAGGCAAGCACACACAGCCCTGAATCAAGGGACTCCAGGGAGAGACCCCCTCCCAGGCCTCAGAACCTTTCGAGATTGTAGAGGAGCCCCAGAACCCCAGCCTTGGAGAGGTGGGGCTGGGCAGCATCCTTGGTGGGCCATCCGGGAAATCCTAACCCAGGACGTCAGCTTCTGCCCCTTAGACTGGCGCTGGACCCCCAAGGTTTCTGTCTTCTTTCTTTCTATTCCCTGGGATCCTTCTCTTCCCTCACATCCAGGGAAGTCAGCACCATTACCCAGCATTCAAGATGTGCTTGAGGGGCCGGCCCGGTGGCGCAGCGGTTAAGTTCACACGTTCCGCGTCTCGGCGGCCCGGGGTTTGCCGGGTCGGATCCAGGGTGCGGACATGGCACTGCTTGGCACACCGTGCTGTGGTAGGCGTCCCATCTATAGAGTAGAGCAGGATGGGCACAGATGTTAGCTCAGGGCAAGGCTTCCTCAGAAAAAAAGAAGAGGACTGGCACTGGTTAGCTCAGGGCTAATCTTCCTCAAAAAAAAACAAAAAAGAGATGTGCTTGGTCTCTGTAGCTGATGGTGTCTTCCAAATATGCTGCCACAACGGCTCTTATCTCACAGGTTCTTACAGTGTGATCTTGACCGTCCTCCCTTCCAGGGTGGGGTCTGTGTCCCTCCCCTCGGATCTGTGCAGACTTTTGTGAATGCCTCAACCAATGGAGCATGATGGCAGTGATGCTCTGTGACCTCCCAGGCTAGATCATTAAAATTTCACACACTTCTGCCTTGTTCTCTTGGGACACTAGCCTTCGGGAACCAGCCACCATGCTGTGGGGAAGCCCAAGCTAACCCACTGGGGAGACCACACGGGAGTCATGCATGAGCTTCCAGCCAACAGCCAGATGTGTGAGTGACGAGCCTTCAGGTGGTTCCTGCCCTGGGCTATCAGGTCACCTCAGCCTTTGGGTCCTTCCAGATAAGGCCCTAGAATCGTGGCACAGGGACAAGCTGTTCCCATGGTGCCATCCAAATTCCTGCTCCACACAATCTGTGGGCCTAATAAAATGGTTGTTTTTTGCCACTAAGTTTTGGGGGTGGTGTGTTAGGCATCCATAGTTACTGGGACCATCTCACCAGGACCTCCCCCATTTTCCCACCCCCGTTTCCCTCCTTGGAGGGAATGCACCGTGTTCTCCCATACTCCCGGCCTTTGCCCCCTGTTTCCCCAACCCCGAGTGCCCTTCCTTCATTTTTCTAGCAAATGTGTGACTCCTCCTTTAAGACATATTTCAGCTTTACCTTGTCCTCCAGGAAGCCTTCCGGACCTCCTGTGAGGTGAGGCACCCCGCCCCGTGCAAGGCTCACGTGGCTGATTTCTACTGTCTCAGTGGTCCGTTTTCTCTGCCAGGCTGTGAGCTCCTGGTGGGCAGGCGCAGGTCCTGTTCCTCTCAGGCACCCTCACCTCCTGCCCCGGCCCGTCTCCGGCACCAGCTGTGTCTGGCACACAGGAAGGGCTTGTTTGACTTATTGGAAGGCACAGAGAATGCCGCTGTTCAGGTGGGCCTGATTGGGACTCTGAGTGACCCGGGATTGGACTTTTCCCTCTCCAGGCCTCAGTTTCCCCACCTGTGAAATGAGAATGTTGGATGAGGAGGAGCCTGGGGGATCCTCCAGCTCACTTGCTCTGAGATCTTCCAAGAGGGGCGAGGTGGCTTCCCTGGGCTGACTCTGGTGGCTAACAACAGGGCAGGGAGCGGAGAAGGAGTGGGCTGTAGGATGGAACTTCCGTCCAGCCATCTTGGCTCCTTTTCACGGCCTTCGTTTGAAGCCTGGTGACATTCAGGAAAAGCCAGCGCTGGGGGATGAACTGGGGCACGAGGGAGGGTAGCTGGAAGCAGGAGAGGCCCCAGGGCAGGGCCAGGACTGCAGAGGGGCAGGGGCAGAGGTTTGGGGCCTGCCTGCCTGCAAGTCCGGCTTCTCCCACTCACTCGCGTGATCAGGCAAATCGCTCCGCTTCAGCAAGCCTCAGTCTGCTCGTCTGAAGGGTGGGCTAGCAATAAAGCAGCCACTATGGAGAACTGCTAGGAGGATCTGAAGACTGAGATGGCGCACGTGGAGGGCTCTGAGTGGTGCTCCACGTGCTCCACGAACGAAGCCATTAAAATGATAGAAGCCGTCATTATTGAGAACTTGCCAAGTGCAATGGGCCAAGCCTCCCATGTTCTCATGATGTCAGTTCCCACCAGAAATCCTGCAGGGGTGAATGTCTTTATTGCTGTTTTATAGGGAAAGGAATGAGGTTCAGAGAGGTTACATGACTTGTCCAAGGCCACACAGCCATGAAGAGACAGGGCTGGAAATTGGAATCTAGATCTCTCTGACCCCAGAGATCCTGCGGCCTCCTGTCCCTGGGCACCTCCATGCAGGGTAGAGCCCAGAACTGTGACAGCTGACACCAATGCACAAAAAGTGAGCCTCAGCACTGCCCATGATTGTGACAGCAAAAGAGAGGGGTGTCGCCTCTCTAGGTTCTGCTCCCCAACCAAGATCAGAACAGACTCCCCAACCCCAGGACTGAACCCCCACAGCACGAGGGGGATCCCAGAGCAGGGACCAGGATGGGGCCAAGAGTCTGCCCTGTGGGTGGGCTTGAAGCTCTGCTCACCCCCAGCTCTGACAGCTCCGCCAGGCTGGGTCCAAGAGGAGCAGGTGAATGACATGTCCCCCCAGTGGCATCCCGAGCAATTGGTGGTAAGTACAGCCCCTGTCAGGGCCCTGCCCTGCGATGAGCACAGTTCTGCTCCCGGCAACCCTGACCCCGACGTGCACACAGAGGCAGACCCCAGCCCTGCGCACACGCAAGTACATACACAGTCATGTTCACAGGCTCGTGCGTGCATGCTCATCACATGTGAAGATGCACAGATGGCTCCCCGGGGTGGGCATCCATAGATACACATATGGCCTTGCACACTCAGGGCCTTGCACACCTGTCCAGGCCCAGCCCTGATTCCTGAGACCACCTGGGCGTGTCTACACAGCTATGCAGCTGGTTCACGGCCCCTGGTGTTCCCATGTGTGTGTGTGTGTGATGAAGTTGGAGTGGGGTCTTCTGAAGCAGAAGATCTCGGAGCTGAGGCTACTATCAAAGCCGTGGAGCCTCCATGTGTTCTGAGCCTCACACAGTCCTGGGGACAAGCCCATCCACCAGGTAGTGAGATAACAGCTCTTATTATTCCTCATTTCAGCAATGATGAAACAGAGGCCCAGACAGGTTAAATAGCTCACCCAAAGTCACACAGCTAGACTAGAGCCAGGCAGCTTGGCAGCTCAGAGCCCAAGGCCTTAACCCCAGGTGATGCTGCGGCTGTGGGGTGGGCCCTCGTACCCCGTTCCATCACAGCCTCCCTGTGTGCCCTCCCCCTTGCTTTGTGATCCCCATCACAGACACAATGTAAGCCCCGCAGATTTACAAACAAGCATTTGTCTTGTTCCCTCTGCATCCCCAGTGTCCTGGCACATAGTAAGGACTCAGCAGATATGTGTTGCATGGAAGGACTTGGTGTGTGAATGAGCAGGGTCATCCAGCCTCGACACACAGGTCCTCCTGCTATCCCAGGTCCCAAGGAGGGAGGGGGTGTGATGGGCAGGGGACTGGGGCCACTTAGGGGCTGCAGATGACGTTCCCAGCTCCTTCCTGCCTCTTTCTCAGTCTCCCTCGATGGAAGTGCAGGCATCTGAGCTGTGGCTGGCAGCACTGGCCGGGGACTCCTGAGGTGGCCCCTCCCTGTTCTGCTCTCCCAGGATGGCTGCCAGGCTTGGGGCGCAGCGGCCCAGTGGGTGCACACTGGCCCCAGGCAGTGCCCAGTAAGACAGGTGGACATCTGTTCCTGGCCTCGTCTCACCTCTCTGGTATCCATCCTGCCCTGTGGCCCCACCCTGCCCCTGCCAGGCCTCCTGGTGCCCCTACCCACCACTAGGTGGCACCAAGTGCCCTGAGACAGTGGGGAAGCTGCCCCAGCAGGGCTTAGGGGTGGGGTGGGTGGAGGGTCTGGTCCCAGCATCCTCTGTTCTGGTGCTGGCTGGGCTTCCTGTCCCCATGGCTCTTCCCTTGAATGGCATGGCAGCTCCTAAGTGCTGAGCTCTGTGCTAAAGGATTTTCGTACTTTACCTTGTATTCCCCCACAAGCCTCACAAGGCTTAAACAGGTAGACACCATTCTTGTCCCCATTTTACAGATGAGGAAACTGAGGCACAGAGAGGTGAAAGCAATGTACCAAGTCACACACCTAATAAGAAGCAGAGCCAGGAGTCTAACCCAGTCTTCCATTCTTAACTACTGCTTCCCTAAGGCTCCTTCATAAGGGTCAGCGGCCCCCTGAGTGAACCAGGGGCCCCAGAACGGGCAGAGGCTCTGAGGGAGCCTTCAGAGGCGGGGGCTGGCTTGGAGGGCTGGGCAGGGTTTGGGAGGGGAGCAGCTAGGGCCTGAGAGCAGGATGGAGGGGAGGATGGAAGAGTCCCTGCTCCTCTCTGATCCCCTAACGGCCGCCTGACCGAGGGCCCAGGAAATGGAGGAAGGAGTATGGGGCGGGGTCAGGGCCTGGAAGGGAGAGCTGGGGTGGGGAGGCAGAGCCAGCTCCCCCAGAGTGCCAGGAACAGCCGGGAGAAACTTGGGGGGCGGCCCAGGATGGGGGAGGAGTCGTCCCAGATGTTACAGACAGTGCTGGGTCCAGATGGTGCTGAAATGGGGTGGGGGCTGTCTTTAATCATGCACATTGTGGTGGGTCAGGCCCCCAAATGGGGAAGCTGGGCCTGCCCTGGGGACTCCGGGGAGTAGAGCAGGATAGGCCAAGGGCCAGAGGCACCTAGTGCTCAGACACACTCCAGCCTCAGCCCACGATGACAGCCAAGTAGCAGTGCTGTCCATCCATCCATCCTTCTGTCAACACATGGATTGCTCATGTGCCAGGTGCCGGGGACACCACAGTGAACAAGACCAACAAAGTCCCTGCCTTCTTGGGGCTTATGCTTTAGTCTGGGGGAGATAGGCAATAAATAAGAAAAGGCAAAATGGAAAGATAATACAAAAAGTGATGGAGGGTCAAGTTCAGATTGGATGATCCAGGAGGACTTCTTGGAGGAGGCAGTATTTGAGGTAAAGGGCCAGAAAAGACTTTCCAGGCTGAAGGAACAGCAGGAGCCCAGACTCTAAGGCAGGAGTGAGCTTCGTGGGCTGGAGGAATAGAGTAAAGGTCAGTGTGTCTGCTGTAGAGTGAGTAAGGAGCAGAGGGTGGGAGAGAAGGCGACTGAGGAGGGCAGGGCCAGACCGAGGAGGATGCTTCTCGGATTGTCCTCTAGGTGGGATGGAAGGTGCTTGGAAAGTGTTAGCACAGGGGAGAGAAGATTTGGTTTGCATTTTGGAAGATTACACTTGTTGATGTTGGAGAATGGATTACAGGGGCAAGGGTGGGGCAGGGAGACCACCCCAGGGGCCCAGGGGCCCAGTCTGGGGACTATCAAGCACCTGGTTAGCTGGGTACAGAGGAAAGGGCACTGAACTGGGACTCTGGGACTCTGGGACTCTGCCCCGGATTCGAGTCCTGACCACATCACTCACAGGTTGTGGACCTGGAGTTAATAGCTGTCCCTCTCTGAGCCTCAACGTCTTTATCTGCAAAATGGGGACAAGAACAGCTGCCCAGCGTCTTTCCCTGCAATAGAGTCAGGGTTGGGGCAGGACAAAGGGCCAGAGCTTTATAAACCACAAGGTGCTGAGGGGGAGGCTACAAGGTGGGAGGTCCCTGAGCCTGGGGCTACTTTGGGGGACAGACTTTTCCTGGGAGGAGCGGATAAGGAGGTGACATCGTGGTCGAAGTCATCACTGGGGGTCAGCGCCCACCCCTGCTCTGGAGTCCCCACCGACTCTCAGCTCTCCAGAGGCTGCCTGCACCCCTCCCCCACCCCCGTCCCTCAATATATTTTTTCTTGCATCTTCTTTTTAAAATAAAAACGCCGGCCGCTTGCAGCTCGCTGATGTTTATGCCTCAGTAATACATTATGTATTATTTTGTTTTAAGCACAGCTTTTGCATCCTGACAGTAACAATAAAATGTGACTATGGGATTGCTAATACAGACAGACTAATGTTTCCATCGCCCGCCTCTTTTTTTTGCGTCCTAAGCACTTTTGAAAAGGCTCCTTTTATATTCCTAATAAAATTATAGCAAAATACATCGATTTACTGGAAAAGAGTTTAGGGTCGGGGTTGAGTTTTTTCTCCCCCTCCCCCTCTGTGGGCTACTCGCCCCCCCCAAAGGCTGATGAATATTCTGAATCAAAGCTTCTAAGTGCTTTTTGACCCTCGACCCCAGGTTGCATCCACCCGCTGTTGGACCGGCCTGGCCCTGGCCCCCGGCCAGCTTTGGGCGGGCGTGTGCTGAGGACTTTGGGTGTTGGGAAGCGGGGGTGTACCTGTGTCTGGGCATCCGTGTGTTGAGGTGTGTGGGGCTGTGTGTAAAGATCACTGTGGTCTGACTGTGTGTTCCCGGGTGGGTGCTAGAGAACATCTGCCTGGCGACTGTTCCCGTGTGGGAGAGCTGGGGAGTTGTGGGTGTCAAGGTGTGTGCCTGTGTGTTCCGGTGTCGGGGGTTCCCTGGGCCAGGATGTGGTGCCGCGCCATGGGGTGTCTGTGGGTCTATGGATGGGAGGGGCAGGAGTCTATCTGGACGACCCTGAGGTCACTGACAGTCGGGGTCAGGTTTGTGTGACAGTGTGGGGCGGGCTGAGGTGCCAGCTTAAGTCAGCGGCAGTAACTGGATTTGGTCCTTTCCCAGTGGGTAATGTACGTTGCCTGTTTCCAAAAAGACTACATATCCAGGAGTCACTTTCCATCTGAAAAATGAGGTCTTACCTTAGCCGGCCGCTGACCCCTTCTCACGCTAGCAGTGTGTGTGTGTGTGTGTGTGTGTGTGTGTGTGTGTGTGTGTATACAGGGCTCTGTGAGGTCCTGGTGTACATGAGCGAACCACCGCAAGGTGGTTCCACATATACAGGGGCCACCGGCAGCTCACGTGGCTGTGCCAGTTTCGAGGGCTGCCTGAGCCAACAGCAGACATCAAGTCTCTGGAAGGGTGGGGAGGGGCAACCCTCCAGCTACAGGTGGCCTCCTGGGTAGGGGTGGCATCGGGGCAGCTGGCAGGGGAAGGGTCCGGGCCACATGAAGGAGAAGCTGGGGATGGAGAGGAAGAGAGGGGCCCAGGGAGAGTGAGGACCCCACACTCATCACCTTCATCAACATCAGTGCCAAAGTCTGGGCAGCACATCCTGGTGGCTCTAGCAGGAGGAGGTGGTCTCAGCTTTCGGCCCTGGATACAGACCTGGTGGTCTAACTCAGAATCTGGGGGCAAAGCCTCTCTTTCTAGCTCCTTATGCCTTGGTTTCCTGCCACCAGACCTCCCCCTCCCCCCAGCTGTCACCCCACCCCCAGAATCAAAAGTCTGGGAAATAAAGAGACTCTCAGACCCCACCACCCCATGGTGTCCCCCTCTAGGGAGTCAGAGCACCGGATTCCCTGGGAACCCCTGGGACAACCCCCCCACCCCTGCCAGAGGGGCTACTTCCTGGACGTGGGGCTCAGGGGAGGACCCTGCAGAGAACCCTGGATCCCTGCACCCCAGCCTGGACGGCGCTGAGTGCGCGCGGCCCCGCCTGCCTTTCCAGCCTCTCCAGCTGGGTCTCTTTCCTCCCCCACCCTTCGCGCCCGCCCGCCCTCTCCCAGTGTATGTGGATTTGCACGATTCAGAAACAGGGAAGGGAAAAAAAAAAAGAATTGGGTTTTGTGTACTAAGCACTTTTGAGGGCAATCTGGGGCCCCCTAATCCAGAGGTTTATAACCTCCCCAGCTAATGCTCTCTGACACTGTGTTTTGATATCATTACTACATTATACTCACAATTTTTGAGTGAAAAAATACAGTACTTAGAAAGTCGAAATTCATAAATAAATTCATGTCAAACCGCACTTAATATTGATTTTGTTAGTGTTCAGATTCAATAATAAGGTACTGCGTGCATGAATATTTAAATATAATCATCATTTCTGCATCTCCTAATGGCCTCTGCTCCTCTACACTCAATTTAAACACAATTTAAAAACTATAATGTATTGAAAAATACTAGGATTTAGCAATAAATCATCATCGGGAGATTCCAGGCCTCTCATAGGGTGGCTCGATATGGTTTCTCTGGGGACTGTACAATTAGATTCGTGTTTTTAAACTTCTCAATTATCCATATACCATAATTTTATGTGAAAGTTTGTTTCGCTTCCCCCCCCCCCCCCCCCCCCCCCCCCCCCCCCCGCGGCCCCCCTCGAGGCCCCCCCACTGGCCCCTCTCTCTGTAGGAAGCGGGAGGGTATCGCTTAAGTGTTCTCTCAGCCAGAGTGGAGTGGGGTCAAAGGTGGCCGTCCTCAAACTGAATTAGAGGCCAGGCCTGCCAGAGGCGGCCGGCGCTGAGTCACTTAATCACATTATTTGGGAAAAATATAGGGGGGAAAGAGATAAAATGACTTAAAATGAACTTGCCAAGGAGGAAGTGGAGTTTTTTAGATTTATTTAAAAAGCAATCCTTGGCCTGATGAAATAGACGCAGGGCTGCGCCAGGATGTGGTAAGAGCCGGCGGAGCGGCGGGAGGGGCCGGCCACGCTGTGGGAGCAGAGGGGCTTCCAGCCGGGTCCCTGGGCCCCAGACCTTCACGGGGAGCCCCTGGGGGTGTGGAAGGCCCCGGGTGAGGACAAGGGGTGCCCTTGGAACCTGGGGGAACTGCTGCTGTCCCCTTATCTGGGAGCCTGAGGGCAGACTGGGGCAGACTGGAGCAGTCTGCTGGGCGGACAGGGCGTGGCAGGGCCCCTGGGGCATATGCGGCCTTGCGTGGTGCCCTGATGGCGGCAGGCGGCAGCTGGTGCTGACAGATGGCCATTCAAGTGGCACAGCAGCATTAATTGATGACAAGAGTGACTGGGACCCAGGGACCTGGAGGGATGGTGCCCACAGGCGCAGAGCACTGAACCGCACACCCGATCTACAGAATGAATCATATCATCTATCCCACTTATTAAGCACCTACTGTGTGCCTTTACACACAGGTCACGTGAGCCCCATAACTGCCATGCAATGTGAGGCATAGGCATGCCCATTTTATAGAGAAGGAAACTGGAGTTCAGAGTGGTGAAGCAACTTGTCCAAGGACACACAGCTGGGACAACAGCAGGATTTGAACCCAGAGCCAGCTCACTCCAAAACCAATGTTTTTCTTGCCTGGCTCCACGCTTCTTTTGGAAGGTGCAGTTGGAGGGAGGGTACGATGCTGGCCTCAAGCCTTGGCCTCTGGCATGCTCCAGGGTTCTGGAGCAGCTGTTCACATCACATCCCAGAGAGATGGAGACTAACATCTGTCCATATGGGGAAGGGTCAGGGACTCGGTACGTCTGGATTCTGGAAACCTGTCTGGTCCCTGGTTTCTGTGGGCCAGGGGAGGGTTGTTGAAGTGGATCCAGAGCTGGACCTCTGACCTGATGCCAAGGAAAATCCAAGTGTTAGACTGACAGTGAATGCCACCCTAGGACAGTGATGTCCCCGGGGCCACCCTAGAACAGATGGGGCAGGCAGCTGGAGGGAGTGGACACCTGGCATTCTAGGAGAAGCTTTCCACATTGGATAAAGATGCCAGGACAGGAGCTGGAGCGGGGGAGGGAAGGCCGCAAGGGGAGTGGCACTCTGCTGCTTCACAGCCCAGAAAGGACGGAGGGGCAGGAGGACCCAGTCAGCACTAGGATGTGGTCAGGTCCGAGGGCTCTCGTCCCAGCTCACCTCTCCTTCTCTGAGTCTTATTTCCATATCTGCGAAATGGGGAGAAAGATATTACCTGCCTGGGTGGGATGTCATGGAGAAGGAATAACACGCAGGAAGTGCCCACTTAGCAGGTGCTATTGTAACAGCATATCTGGGGTCAGACTCCAGCTTCAGACCCCCAGTGAGCGCTTTTTTTTTCTTCTGGTCTGCATTGCCTCGTCCCTTTGGGTGGGTTTGGGGCTGTGAGGCTGGGTGCCAAGGAAGATGGCCTCTGGTTGGGTGAGAGCCAGGCTCCCACCCCCATCAGCTGGCTTTGCCAGGGAGAAACCCATAAGGCTGTGAGCGGGTTGCCTATTCCCAGACCCAGGGCACGGGGGCAGCAGGGAGGTGAGGAGAGGGGGCATGCAGGGCCTGAGTGCCTGACCCCAGTGCTTAGTCTCTCCTGCAACCCTCAGCTTCCACAGCCTTCTACCAGGCCAGTTACTCATCCATTCATTCACTCATTAGCTCTTTCAGCAAATACCTACCACCCACCAGGGACTGTTCTGGGCACAGAGATACATCACCAAACAAAGCAGCACTCACAGCCCAGCACAGAGCCTCTGCCTCTTGCCATGAGCACTCTGCCTCAGTTTCCTCACTGGTGACAGAGGGATTAGCATTGTTGCACCTACTTCTGGCTAAATCGTGTGAAATCAGAGGTGAAAGGGCACATGATAAAAGCTACCTCCAAATGAGCTATCGTTCTATTTTCAATGAATGGGCCAGACAAGACGCTCACGGAGGGCGTTATTTTTTCCGCCTGCTGCCCGGCCAGGCTGGGGATCCCAGATGGTAAGGGCAGGAGCAGGGATGAAAGAATAAAGTGCGGGAAACTTTGGGAAATTGGGAGCCATTGTGGGCTCTGGAGCCAGAGCCGGTTCCAAGGACGCCCATCCAGGCTGCCTCTGTTCCAAAGGCCTGGGGAATCCTGGCTCTTTGAGAAGCTGAGGGATGGGGGATGTGTGGGAGGGGCCCTAGCTGAGCCCTCCAGCTAACTCCTGCACCCTCCTTACCTGCTCCCCTGACCTGTTTGCGGGCCTGGGGTTGGGGTGGATGGGACAGAAAGAACTCCTTCTGCCCCATCAAAGTCAGCATCCGATGGGAGGAACTGCCCAGAGCCTCAGACCTGTGGCACTCCCTTCTTTGGGACAGAAAGGGAGTTGTCAGAGAGAGAGGGCAGACCACAGGCAAAGCCTGGGCAGACAGTAGCTCCCGATCCCTGGGGGCCCCTCAGCCCTGCAGGCTGGACGGGGTAGGGAGGGCTGAGCCTCGAGGGCATTCTTCCTCTGCCTTCCATCGGCCTCCCTCAAAGTCGGGCAGACCTTCCTCCTCAGGAAGCCCCCAGCCCCACTCTCCATTCCACCTCCAGCCAACGCTCTCCCATCACCTTCCCTCTTCCTGCAAACCTCAGTTTGCTCATCTGTCAAGTGGAGCCCTGCCAGCAGAGGCCCACCCTTCAGCAGGGCTGCTGGGAGAAGCCCGTGGGAAGGGCTTGGTGAACGGGGAAGGCCAGGTGGGACCCCTGAGAGCCCGAGGAGGCGTCGCATTCCGAGGCCACTGGCAGGCCGCTGAGGAAGCAGCCATTCCTGGGCCTCAGGCCGGGGAAGGGCCGGCTGCCTCCCTCAGCCCTGTCACTCTGCATCCAGGGCCCGTTTTTTTCTGGAAAACAAGCGACATTCATCACGAGTGACAGCCGGCCCTAATGCAATCTCGCTGGAGCCATGAATTGCAAATGCGCCACAGCGAGGAGGCTGCTCCATCAGGCCCCAAGGAGGTCACACGCCCTGGCCTGGGGCGCTGGTCAGCAGTGGGGACACCTCCCATACCGGGCAGGATCCTGGGCTCCCCGAAGTCACCCTGAACCAGGCCCCAGCTGCCTCAGGGTTCTCGGGTCCTTGAGGTGGGGTGGGGACAAGGGCAAGGCTCCAGAGTGGGTGGACACGGGGCCGGTTCTGGTGACTCAGAACCTGCCTTCGTCCCTCCGAGAGATTCACAGGGAAAAAATAAAACACTTGGACAATTAACTGGAGCAAGTCAGGTGGGCGGGTCACCAGCCATGAGGAGAACCTCCCCGCCCAGGAGCACTCAGGTGACGGGGGACCCCTGCCCACCGCCACTGTGGGGGGGCCTGGGCTCTGCCCAATGCCCCAGATGGACCCTGCCCTCCTCACCGCCACCTGGCCTCCTTCCAGCTGCCCCCACACACGCACCCTCATCCTCCCACCAGGGCAGGCTCTGCTGTTCCAGGGCTGGGCCACTCCCACATGTGCGTGCCCAGCACTTCCGGCTCTGCACACGCACTTGTGTTGTAGCTCTCTACTCACATGCGTGTGCCTGGGCCTCACGTGTGTGCCCAGCTCGCTGCCAGCCCAGCACTGAGTCAGGGCGCGCCGGGCCCATCTCTGGCACCCAGTGTAGACGGGTGGGTTTGTTTTTCCCTGTGTGTTTTGGGTTCAGGAAAAAAAAAATCCCCAAATGAGCTCTCCCTAGGGCGCTTTTCCCTTCTTTTTTTTCTGCCCAGGTGTCTCTAAAGGGAACTTTATTGTCTGTTTCAAATTCATTTGCACTTAACTCATCTAGAAGTTTTGCAAGAGCTGTTTGATGTCCAAGAAGCCTCTGAACCCCCCCCTTCCCACCCCTCTAATGAGCCCTTTAACCCTGAGCTTGGCGACCCAGAGCTTCCCTCTGCCCTCCTGGGCAGGGGAGGAAGAGCTCAGGATGGGGTGGGCTGAGGGAGTGGCATGGGATGGGAGAGGCTCTGTCCAGCTGACCCTTCCCCCACTGGCCCCACAGCCCCCTGGCGTCTCTCAGCTCCCCTATCCAAGGGCTGCTGGTGCAGGGCCCAGCTGTTGGGGTTTCGAGTCTCCTCCACTAATTAATAGGTGCCTGTGAGGGCTGACCCAATCAGGCACCCAAATTAATCTCAATTACAGCGATTTGGTAAGTGCAGCGCTGGCCGGCCCGACCGAGGATTTCATCACCCGAGAATGGGGAGCCGGGACAGCTCAGCCTCGATGTTATCAGCGGGGGTGGGTGGAGTGGGGGGCTGGGTGGGGCTCAGGGGCCCCAGGCAGCCCAGGCTTTATCAGCACCATCAAATTAGTTCACACCAGCTAATAATATTCACATTGGCAGCCTGGCCTGCCCCGCCCCCCCCCCCCCCCCCCCAGGTTCTGAGGAGGATGGCGGAGGTTTCTGGTGCATCTTGGGCTGCTGTACTCTGTTTCCACCTCAGCCGCCAGGGTTCATTAGCTCAAAGAGGCTGGTGAGCCAAGTAGGGCCAGAGGTGTGTGGCTCTGGAATGCCAAGCTGGGCAAAGCTCCAGGTTCTGGAACCCAGGGTCCAGCTGGGCTGCCTTCCTCAGCACAGAGACACTGGGAGGCAGCTGTGGGCAGATGACTCCTATGCGCTGGCAGCTCTCTGCAGTTTCCAAAGCCCTGTCTCATCCAGTAGCGCTGGTTGCATCCCACAGGGCGGGGCAGGGCGGGGCAGGGGGTATTAACTCCATTTTACAGAGGGGGACATGGAGGCCCAGGGAGGAGATGCAGCTTGCTCAGCCAGCCAGTGCAGGAGCAAGCCAGGGCTCTACCCAGGCTGCAGGACTCCTAGTCTAGTGCTCTTCCTATGAGAACACATGTCACGGGAGACTGTCCTTCTCCCTCCCACTTCAGGACCCCCCCATCTCCCACTACACACCCCGCATCCTCAGGCCCCCTCCCTGGGCCTCCAGCTGCCCCAACCCATTGCTATTTACTCATTTGTTCAAACAGATGGGCTTCTCTGAGCCTCAGTTTCCTCTGTAAAATGGAGTGAAAACACTGATGCCTGCTCCCCCGCCCACCCTCACAGGGCACTCTTTGCCTGCTAAAGCCCTGTGGACAGGTAAGCATTAATTGTTGTGTAGTGGTGACCACGGGCGTGGAGGTGCAGTAGAGCTGGTGGGGCATTTCCCTACAACAAAGCGGAGCTGGGGAGGTCGTTGTCTCGGGAGGGGAGGAGGGGTGGCTCTCTAATGGTGGAGTCCGGGCAGCAGAGGCCAACCCATCCGGAGGCGCCGGGGCCCTGGCTCATCGCTCCGGCCCACCCCACGCCCACGGTTGACTCCAGCATCCTAACACTTCAGCTCCCGGAGGGCTGAGAAGGCTCCTCGGTCACCTCCCTGTCTGCGGGCGTGGGGAAGGCTCCTGAACACAGCAATGAATGAGTCAGATCCAACTTCCCACTCAGGTGACAACACAGCTGAAGCCAGTTACGCTCCCCTCCCCCGTGCCTCCCTCCACCCCAGCCCTGGGAGGAGGGAAGGGGGAAGTTGCTGCTTCCTTCAGCGAGTCTGTGACCAGCGCCCCTGGGGCAACTCCCACCCACTCCACCCCTCCCCTCAGAGCCAGGTTTGGCCAGCAGAGAAGGGGCTCAGAGCTCGGGATGAGGGTCTGTTGGGGGTGCCGCTGCAGGTGCTCCCCCACCACCCGCACTGGGCTACCCCCTGACAAGGGAGCAGGCGCCCTGTGAGCTCTCCTGCCCGCCCCCCACTTCCCGCAAACAGAGGGGCAGGATGATTGATTTTGCGGGAAGAGCGGCCACGAGGGGGGTGGGGAGTCGGGGCGCCGGGGGTCCTCGCTCCATTTGCTTGTGGCTGTGAGTCAGAGCTGGGTCCCCCTGGGGCAGAGTGTGAGGTGTTCCCCGGCTGCTCAGCCTGGTGATGTGGGGACAGGGAGGGCCCTATGGGGCCTCAATAGTGAGTCCGGGGCCCTCCAGCCCCTGGGGCTCCTGGTCAGCCTCTCAGAGGACATGGCTGCTTGGCTCAGAGAAAGTGGTACCCTCAGCCCACCCCTGCCTTGCCCGAATTTTGCAGAGCCTCCCTGGGCTGGGGGTGGAGGAATGGGAGAATGAGGTTCTGCCCCACTTCCCGAGCAGCCCGCAGCCCACGGGGCTCATGTCCTAGGACCCAGGCCCAGAGGCCCATGGAGTTCACTAGGGGCCTACTGGGGAAGGGGGGAACTGAGCCACTTGAGAGCCACAGGCACGTGTGCCCAAAGACACACACACACAAATCCACACACGTTTCCAGGGGCTTACACTCGCAGGCATGGGGTATTTTACACTATCTTTTACGGTGTTTTCTTACACGTGGGTAAGACACCAGACCTCCTCTAATGTCCACGTGCTCTTTGCTCACATGTACTCCACACACTTCTATTCCTGGGTACACATGCGCGCGCACACACACACACACACGTGCCAGGCTCACAGGGGTAGAGTCAGGTCCTCACGGCATCACACCCACAAAAACGAGCACTTTACACAGGTGCGCACCGTCTCGGGAACGCACCCAGACAGATCCGTGAACCCCACCACACCGTCCCAGACCAGCTCCCCGTGTGCACCGGATAGCAGGGTCTTCAATGATTAGAAATAGGGGTTTTTTTCCCCTTGTTCCTGTTGGAGTGATGGGCAAACCGAAACCTAGGAAAGGAAAATGATTCAGGCTCTGGGTGAGTCAGAAGGCAGCAAACCCCGGGAAGCTACCTGGATTCGGGATGCTCCAGAAAAACAGGCCGCAGGCCCTTCCATTTGTCACATTGGTCTCCACGCCTCCGGGCCTCACACGGCTGTGCACGCGCAGAAGCAGCTCTTTCTAGCAATGCCTGAGAAGGGGGGTGACTTCTGCCTGGACTGAGAATCACAGGGGACTTCTTAGAGGAGGGGATGGACGGGGGTCTTCAGAAAGAAGGGGAGCAGGGCTTGTGGGACAGGACCCTGCGAGAGTTTGTGTTAGCTGGGTGTCTTGACTTCGGTGAGGAAACAGAGGCAGCCTCTGGGTGGGGGGCTCGGGGTGGGCTTTCTGAAGGGGCATGTGCACGTATTCAGGCTGTGCTGGGGGCTAAGTGAGACTCGGGGAAGCCCCCCAAGCCAGCCTTGCCTCCAGGGACCTTGCAGTTCAGCTGGGAGGACAGATGGCTTCCCTCATCCAAATGCAATCATGAAGTCACCGGGGGTGGGGGCATCAATACCTCCCAAACCAATCTGGCAACTCAGTCAGTGCCACTGGAGCTCAAGGCAATGGGGTAGCTTCAGGCTACCAGAGGGAGAGTGGCTCTGAGGACGGGCTGGCTTGGGGTCAGTGCAGAGGCAGGCTTGGAGGGGGCACCCAAAGACGCAGACCCGAGTCCAGCCTCCAGATCCTGTCTGGGGAAGCCTGGAGTGACCAGGACTAGTGCAGCCCTCAGAGGCCCCATAGCGAGTGAGGGTGGCACCCAAGCACCCCTACTTCATACCCAGGGATTCTCCGCCAGCTACTGTGCAGCAAGGGGCTCCCTCTTACTGACAGCCATCTGGGCACTACAGTAAAGCTTCTGAGAAGTCCTGCAGAGGTGAAATTGTGCTCCCTTTACCCTACCAATGTCAAGCTTACCTGACCCCACGGAATCTTTGCTTCAGTGATCACCTGTTAACATGCTATGGAACTAATGTTTGGAAAACTCAGACCCAAATCCTTTGCATCCCCTTTTTTCCTGATTACTAAAACACTGCAGTTTCCACGTTCATCGTAAGAAATCTGGAAAACATAATAAGGAATAGGAAAGATCGTTTAGATCTTTCAATATCTCGTCACCCGGAAGGAAGCACTCTTACCATTTTGGTTTATTTTTTTCCAGTCTTTTTCTCCTGTGAATGCATAGGATGTGAGGAAATGGATGAAAACACATAAATCTAAATTGGGATCACTTAGTTTTGTATCCTGCTTTTTTTCCTGCATTTTTATGAATTACTTAATACATACAAAGAGTGTGTGTACCGTTTAAAGAACAGTAATAAAATAAACAGCCAGATCTCCACTACGCAATTTGAGAATTATATCCTACTTTTCCACTTAGCGTTGTGCTCTGGACGTTTTCCCGTGCCATTAAATATTCTCTGAGAACTTGGGTTTTAACGGCTGCCTGGTATCCCTTCAAAGGGTGTACGATATTTTATTTAACAAATCTCATCTCCTTAGAAATTTAGATTGTTTCCCACATTTACTATTAAAAGAACACTGTGATGAACACTATTATATGTCAGTCTTTGCTCATAATCAGGACAATCTCTGACTATTTCTTTAAGTGGATAGAAGTAGAATTATAGGGTCAATGCTTTAAAATAGTAACAGCCAACATACACCCAGCATGTCTTCCAGTTGTCCAGACAGCTTTCTCATTAGCTCATTGCAATTTACACTGAAATTCACCTCCACGTGGCAGGTACTGTCCTTATTCCCCTTGTACACACGAGCAAACTGAGGGTCAGGGAAGCTAAGTGAATTGCCCCAAATCACTTGATAGTGAGTGGCAAAGCTGGTCTTGAACACCAGCAGCCTGCGGTCTTAGCCACTCTGCCATGGTTTGCTCCTTCATTCAACAAGTTTTACTGAGTATACTATGTGCCAGACTCTACTCCAGGTGAGAGCTATATAGCAGCAAACCAGACGGATAAAAATCTCTGCCCTCCATTCTAGCTGGGGACACAGAGAGTAAACACAATAAGTGAACTCTTTTCGATTGTTAGAAGGTGGTAAACATCCTGGCAAAAAAAAAATGCAATAGAGAGGGAATGTAGAGGTGGGTGTGCGATTTAAAACAGGGAGGTTAAGGAAGGCGTCACTGAGAAGGGGACATTAGAGCAAAGTCTTGAAGGAGGTGAGAGAGGGAGCTATGCTGGGAGCTGAGGGGAGAGCACTCCAGACAGGGGCCTGCAAGTGCAAAGGCCCCGAGGCAAGAGTGAGCTGACTGTCCAAGGAGCAGCAAGGAGGCAGCGGGGCTGGAGCAGAGTGAGGGAGGAGAGCGGGAGGAGGCAAAGTCAGAGAGATAATGGAGGGGGTGCCGGTCTCGGGGCTTTGAGAGCCACCGTGAGGACTCTGGCTTTTCTCTGAGGAAGGTGGGAGCCATGGAGGGTTCTGAGCAGAGCAGCGATGTGATCCAGCTTACATCTGACAGGATCCCTCTGGCCGCTGGGTGTTGAATCTCCACAGGGGGCGAGGGTGGCAACGAGATGGCCTCTGGGACAGTTGAGGCTGGAGATGACGGTGGCTCAAACCAGGCTGGTAGCATAGGGTGGAAAGAAGCGGTTTTCTTCTGGATATACTTTGAAAATGGAACTGACAGGATTGCGCATCATTCAGCTATGGACTATTAGAAAGAGAGAGGAACCAAGGATGCCTCCGAAGTCTGGAGCCTGATCCCGCGGAGGGGGAGACTCATTTAGCACGTTGAGAAAACCATGGGAGGACCTTGGTTTGAACGTGCCATTTGGGATGTTGAGGCGGACATCACTGCCAGCCTGATATCCCGTTCTCCTCTGCTGGGTGTACCAGAGGCTGGCACATCCTGCCATCTTGAAGTTAGATGTGGCCACGGGATGAGCTCTGGCCAGGGTGGGGGTGATATGTGTAACTTCGGGGCCAGGGCATTTAACCACCTCCAGCTCTGCTGGTCCCCTGCTGAGGCCATCTCAGGAGGATGTGCTGAGGTGAAACCTCCATCAGCCTGGGCCCCCAAATGACTCATGGAAGACAGCTCTCTGCCCACCTGCCCTGGACATGTCTCATCAGAAAGAAAAAAACGTTCGTTGTTCTAAGATAAGGAGATTTTGACGTTGTTTGCTATCACAGCCTAATTTATCCTATCCTGAATAATACGGACACCTATTAGTAGGACTGTCATGTAAGGTTGCACAGGTTGTACATTGTACAAGGGTGGCATATCCAAGAGGGTTTCATTCTGATCATAGACTTGTCTAACTTCTAGATCCTGCACACACGTGAAGGACTGTGTCCTCTTGTTGCTCCTCTGGTTCACCAGCTTCTCTCAAAGGCCTTATTTCCACCCCCTACCCAACTCTAACCCTACCACAGCCGCCTCACGGGGTGGGGGTGGTGGGAGAGGTGTTCAGAGTGTGACTGTTGCCTTGGCACCTGGGTATAAGTGAGCAAGAGTGTGGATATGAGTGCGTGCCTGGCCAGGGCTGCCACTCCCAGGAAAGTTCCCCTGGGCAGATCCAGGCCAAGCTGAGGGGTGAGTGGGGGTGGGGGGAGCCATGCTCCAGCAGCTTCACTCTTCCTAACGGGATGCAGATGCCTGGCCACAGAATCAACAAGAAGTCTGATTTATGGAACTGCCATTCAGCTGAACTTAAGCTGGATGCCACTGATTAAACCCTGGACCCGGTGCTCCACCACAACTCCTCTTCCCCCCTCACTCCCCTCTCCTCCACCCGCCTGTCTTACACAGTGACCAGGCTGGGGTTGCCTGGCATGGCCTGGAGCAGCAGGCGCATTCTCCTTTCTCCTGGTCAGCCTGCTACAGCTGGACAGATTAATACATAGTATGAAGTTTTTTTAAAAGTTGTTTTACTTAAGGAAGTCACCTTTTCCTAACTTTCGAGGGGCTGTTTGAGCTACAGGCAGTCCTGCCTATTATCCGGATGAAGATGTCGAGTAGACAGATGTACGGACGAGCCTGGAGCTCCAGGGAGAGGTTTGAGCTGGAGATATAAATTTGGGAATTGTCAGCACATATTGGTGTTTAAAAGGCCGCGGCCATGGGGGATCGCAGAGGGAGGAGAGCACACGGCAAGAGTCGGAGACTGAGCCTCTGATGCTGCAGAGGAGACTGAAGTAGCAGCCAGGGAGAAGAGCGGGAACCAGCCGAGCGAGGAAAGGGTTCTGAGGAGGATGGAGTGACCATCTGGGGCCAGTGCGCTGACGGGACCGGCAAACTGAGAGCTGAGAACTGACCATTGGGCTTAGCTATGTGGAGTCATTGGTGTTCCGGACTATAGCAGTTGCATGAATGGGTTCAAGAGAGCACAGGAAGATAGGAACCGAACAGTGAGCTCAGGCACCCCTTTCAAGGAGTCTTACTGGGCAAAGGGGCAAAGAATAGGGTGGTGGCCGGTGGGGAAGTGGGGTCAAGGGAGAAATGACGTGCAGGAGAAAAACGAGGCTGATGAGAAAGAGCCAGGAGATGGGGAAAGCTCCTGTGGCCTGAAGTGGAGCTGGACCACTCTCCAGCAGGAGGTAAGGGGACGGGGTGTGGGCCAGGGGTGGTGTGGCCTTAGCTGCGAGAAGCCATGTTCCCAAATAGCCCATCAGAAAGTTCCACATCCCATACCCCCGCCAGCAGCAGCGTGTGAGGATGGCCTGTTTCCTGCATGCCCCACACCCCATTTGAGCATTTTATGCCCTTTGTAGCCCACCCCTTCTTTTTTTTTTTTTAAAGATTTTATTCTTTTCCTTTTTCTCCCCAAAGCCCCCTGGTACGTAGTTGTATATTCTTCGTTGTGGGTCCTTCTAGTTGTGGCATGTGGGACGCTGCCTCAGCGTGGTTTGATGAGCAGTGCCATGTCCGCGCCCAGGATTCGAACCAATGAAACACTGGGCCGCCTGCAGCGGAGCGCGCGAACTTAACCACTCGGCCACCGGGCCAGCCCCTGTAGCCTACTCCTTCTAATGGGGTTTCCAGTCCTCTCCCCAGCTTGGGTTCTGATCCATGGGGGGCTCCTGCAGGGGCAGGAATTAGGATACAGATCTCGATGAAGCTGCAGATGGGAAAAACGGAGGCCCAGAGAAGTTAAATAACTTGCCCAAGGTCACACA
Organism: Equus quagga; assembly: GCF_021613505.1. Classification (NCBI taxonomy): domain Eukaryota; kingdom Metazoa; phylum Chordata; class Mammalia; order Perissodactyla; family Equidae; genus Equus; species Equus quagga. The sequence goes on from NC_060271.1 coordinate 40,596,934, forward strand.
GCTAAGTGGCATACTAGAATTCAACCCTACTCCTGCCTAACACCCTCTCCCATACCCAAGGATAAGAAGAGGAGGTCAAGAGGTCCTTGTCAAATGTCCCTGTGGGCTTTGCAGACTTTGCCTCCTGACTAGCTTTTGTGTCCGTTCCTTCATTAAGGTGTGCCACAGTCCCCAAGATGACGTGATGCAGAAAGTAGCCCCCAGAGGACTCGCAGGCCACTCGGGGAGATCAGTGCAGCTCCGCTTAGAGATGGGGAGTCAGCTTTCATGGGGGCTGTTCAGGCGGTCGGCCGAGGAAGTGCAAAGGTGGGCACCGAACTAGGTCAGAGGGGTCGGGAAGGCTTCCCAAGGAACATCTAAGCCAAGAGCCAAAGAACCAGCGAGGTTACGTTTGGTGCGGAGCGATGGGAGGATGGATGGCCCTGCCGCGGGCACAGCACGTGCAAAGGCCTCGTGTCTGGGGAGACGTTCAGGAAACAGGAAACCAGCCGTTTGGAGCGCGCCATCGGGGCGGGTTGGGGCTTGAGAGGGGCCTGCAGCCTCGCCGTGGGGTCGGGCCCCTGCATCCCCTCCTTGGCCCGCAGCCCGCCCGCCGCAGGGGCCGCCTCGGCGGAGCCAGCCTCGCCCCGCCCGCGCGGTGGTCGCGCAGCCGGCCGGGGCGTCTAATGGGCGGCCCGGCCCGGGTTCCGGGGAGTGGTCCCCGGCCGCGCTAATGTGCGGTCGCCCCGCCCGCCGGCAGCTGGTGCCCCCGCGCCGACCCCGGGCGCCGATCGATACGCATCAGGCGGCGGGCGGCCGGAGCGCCCCCTCCCCGGGCGCCTCGGACCGTCGTTCCGGGCCTCCCGCGCTGCGGGCGGGGCGCCCCGCCGTGGCACTGCGGCCCGCGCCTGCCGGCTCCTCTCCGCCTCTCTCCAGGCTCGCCCCTGACTCTCCCATCTTTCTCCGCCGCCCTGCGGTTCCGCGTCCCCTCCTCTCTGTCTGTCCGTGGTCTGAGCCTCTCTGTCCCTGTCTCTCCCCATCCAGGTCTTGCGGAGGACCGGGCGGCCGCCCCAGGCGGGAGGCTGTGGCGTTTGTCCACAGCCTGGGGCAGTGGCATTGCAGCCTCCCAGCCTCGCCTCTCCTGCCCTTCCAGCCTCCAGGAGCCTGGGAGTCCCACGTGGCTCCTCGGGACAAGGCCAAGGCCGATGCCAGGGGACCAGAGTGGTGTGAAGGAGGCACTGGGTGCAAAACTTAAGGAGCTCCAGAAAACCCCACAGAAATCCAGCTGATTAATATTTTGAGGCAAGATTTTAAGAAAGCAAACAATGCCAGAAGATTCGGTTGTGGACAACATATCAAAATTTTAAAGACAAGATCAGTAGCAGCTGGGCTGAGGGAGGCTGCAGCCAAGGAAAACTCAAGAGTAGGATCGATCCCATTTTAGTTAAAATGTTGGTATTTTGTCTACCACGGATCGTTCTCCACGATTTTAAAGCAGTGCCTGGATGGTGGGTCAGATTCCACGTGGGACTGTGATGAACCAGTGAGAAGGCAGCAAATGCAAGCATCTTAATTCTCTTTTTTTCTTTCCAACAGCTTTATTGGGATATAATTTATATCGTACAGTTCACCCATTTAAAGTGTCCAATTCAGTGGTTTTCAGAATATTCAAACTCATGCAACTATCGCCACAGCAATTTGGGAACATTTTCATCACCTCTAGAAAATTCCCTGGACCCACTAGCAGCCTCTTCCGTTCATTTCAATTTCCCCAGCCCTGGGCAGCCACTAATCCTTCTGTCTCTATGGATTTGCCTATTCTGGATATTTCGTATAAATGGACCCATACGATATGTGGTCTCTGGTGTGTGGCTTTTTCACTTAAGCATAATGTTTTCAAGGTTGATCCTTGTGGTAGCATGCAACAGTGCCTCACGCCTGTGTCCTGCCCAGTAATATTCCATTGTAGGGATAAGCCGCATTTTCTTTGTCCGTTCCTCCGCAGACGGACCTTTGGGTTGTTTCTACTTTTTGGCCATAATGAATAATGCTGTTACAGACATTCATGTACAAGTTTTTGTGTGGACATTTGTTTTCATTTCTCTTGGGCATATACCTAGAGTAGAATTTCTGAGTCATATGGTAACTCCACGTTTAACCGTTTGAGGCATTGCTGGACTGTTTTCCAAAGTGGCCCCACCCTGTTACAATCCCACCAGCGATGTAGGAAGCCTCCAATTTCTCCACATCTTCACCAGCACTTGCTATTCCCTGTCTTTTGGATTATAGCTTTCCTAGTGGGTCTGAAGTGGTATCTCATGTTGGTTTCGATTTACCTTTCCCTAACGGTTAATGATGTTGAGCATTTTTTCACCTGCTTTTTAGACATTTGTGTATCTTTCCTGGAGAAATGTCTGTTCAAACCTTTTGCCCATTTTTCAAACATTTTAATTATGTTTTGTATAAATGGCATCACACTGCGTTTATTGTTCTGACTTGCTTCTTTGCAATTGACAGTATGCTCTGGAGCTCTTTCCACGATCTTTAGAGAGCTACCTCACTGTTTTTAAGCAGCTCGTCAAAGTTTCATAGTGTGGCTGTGCTATAAGTATTTATCCAATCTCTGATTGATGGATATTTATGTTTTGTCAAAAATTTGTTCTGTTACGAAACAAGGTAATAAACATCCTTGGACACATCTCTGTGTACCCAAGTGGATCTTTTTGAAAAATAAAGTCCTAGAAGTGGAATTGCTGGGTCGAAATGTTTTGTTTCAACACATATTAACAAATTGTTCTTCAAACATTTAACTCACGGGCACCTTCACCAGCATCGTGTGAGAATGCCTGTTCAATTGTGTGCTTACCAACACTTGATATTATCTATCTCTTTAATTTTTGCCAATTTGTCAGGCAAAAAAAAATTCCACTGTTGTTTTAATTTTCATTTGCCTGATTGCTGTGTGAACTTTAAAAAATATAATTATTGACCATTTTCATTTTTTCTTCTGTGAAATCTATTTGTATCTTTTGTCCATCTTTCTAATGGACTGTTCTTCTGTATTCTGGATGTGGATCATTTTTCTCCCAGCCTGTTGCTGGTCTTTTGTCACACAGAAATGTTCGATTTCGACGTCATAAAGAGTGTAACCCTCTTCCTTTTGATTTCTTGGTTTCTCTTGTTTTTCCTATGGCAAGGTTGTGAAAACATTTTCCTCTAATATTTTCATATTAAAAAATGAATAGAGAGATACATTTGGGATGTCATGACAATATTGAAATAAAATAAATTCTTCTTAAATTAATAAATCTAATGCAGTCTCAATGAAGTTCCCAACATAAATTTTTTTCAAACTTGATAGTCCAATTGTGGAGTTCATATGAAAAAGAAAGTGATAATAATACTAAAAAAAAATTCAAAAGCGAAAAGCCCCAATGGTTCGCAAAACATACCATAGGGTCATAGTAATTAAAACAGTGTCGCATTGGAATGAGGTCAGACACATCCATCAACGGAAAGGAACAGGTCCATATTTATATGAAAGTTTAGTTTGTAGTAAAGGTGACGCTTCAAAAACAGAATTCAATAAATGGTCTTGGTTCAAATGGCTATCCATTTGGTGGTGAATGTTTGTTCATTTATCCATCGAATATTTATGAATGTCCAACCTATGCCAGGCACCAGACAAAAGGACAGAAATTCCTGGCCTCATGGAGCTGACATTCTGGTGGGAGAGGCAGTCAATAAAATAAATAGGTAGGGGCCGGCCCCGTGGCTGAGTGGTTGAGTTCGCACCTTCTGCTTCGGCGGCCCAGGGTTTTGCCAGTTCGAATCCTGGGCACCGACATGGCACCACTCATCGGGCCATGCTGGGGTGGCATCCCACATGCCACAGCTGGAAGGACCCACAACTGAAAATACGCAGCTATGTACTGGGGGGCTTTGGGGAGAAAAAGGAAAAATAAAATCTTAAATAAATAAATAGGTAAATTATATAATGTATTATAAATAAGGGAGAAAAATAAAGAAGGGGTAGGGAGATGGGGAGAGAAATGGCAATTTAAAATAGGTCAGGAAAAACTTCAGTGAAAAGGTGATATTTCAGCAAAGACTCTGAAGCAGGTGAGGGTATTGGCCCTGTAGATGTCTATAAGAAGGGCCTTCTTGGCCAATGGAACAGATAGTGCAAAGACCCTGAGGCAGGAACCTGTTTGTGTGGTTTGAGTTCCAATATGTAGACTTGAAGTTTCGCCCTGAGGGCAATGGGTGGTATTGAAGGATTGCAAACAGGGTGTGACAGGAGCCAATTTATACTTTAACTGGACCGCTCTGGGATCTGGGTGGAGCATAGATATTAGGGGCGAGGGCAAGGGTGGACCTGGGAAGACCAGGGAGGAGGCGATCGCAGATATCCAGGAGACAGGTGCCGGTGCCTTGGACCGGGATGGAAGCAGTGGAGGGAGAAGTGGTCCGATGCTGGATGTATTCTGAAGATGGAAGAGACAGGATTTGCTGATGGATTGGACGAAGGTGGGGAGAGGAGTCACGGGTGACGTCAAGGGTTTTGATCTGAGCCTTGGGAGGCTGGAGCTGCCGTTAATGGAGGTGGGGAGGCTGTGGGTAGAGGGGGTTGTGGGGAAGATCAGGAGCTCAGCTTTGGATATTCGGAGTTTAGATTGCCTATTAGCCCTCTGACTGGAGATGCTGGACAGGATTAAATACTCATGTTGGGGCCTGCCCGGTGGAGCAGCAGTTAAGTGCGCACGTTCCACTTCAGCGGCCCGGGGTTCGCCGGTTCCAATCCCGGGTGCAGACATGGCACCACTTGACAAAAGCCATGCTGTGGTAGGCGTCCCACGTATAAAATAGAGGAAGATGGGCATGGATATGAGCTCAGGGCCAGTCTTCCTCAGCAAAAAGAGGAGGATTGGCAGCAGATGTTAGCTCAGGGCTAATCTTCCTCAAAAAACAAAAACAAAAACAAAAACAAAAACAAAAACAAAAACAAAAACAAAACTAACGTCCCCAGCTGAGAAGAGAGGTCTGGGCTGGAGACACGCATTGGAAACAGTCACTGTAGGGACCTTCGCAGCCCAATACAGTAGCCGTGAGCCACTTGTGGCTACTGAGCCCTTGAAATGTACCTAGTCCAACTGAGATGCGCTCCAAGCGTAAAATACACACCAGATTTCAAAGGCTTAGGATGAAAAAAAGTGAAATAGCTCATTAATGATTTTTTAATATTGATAAATTGAAATAATATTTTGGATATATTCGGTTAGATAAAATACAGTATTTAAATTAACTTCACTTTTTTTTTTTCACTTTTCCAAATTGTGGCTACCAAAGGATTTTTAATTGCCTAAGAGTTTGCCCGATACTTGTGTTGGACAGCGCTGGTCTAGATGGTTCTTAAAGGTGGGAGCAGGATGTGGTAGAGGAGAAACCAAAGGAAGCGCTGTGGGCCCTCCAAGGTGAAGAGGCTGACGAGGAATCCCAAAGCAGGCCGGGTGAGGGAGCAGGGAGGTGGGAGGAAAGTGGGGAGACAGTGGGCTGTCCAGGAAACCAAGGCCAGAGAGCATCTCAGGGAGGTACCCTGTGGCCAATGCTGCTGACGGGCAAGGCTGAGAATTAATCATTGACATTAGCAACGCAGTCACTTGTTTGTTTTTTCCTTTTTAAAGATTTTATTTTTTCCTTTTTCTCCCCAAAGCCCCCCAGTACATAGTTGTATATTCTTCGTTGTGGGTCCTTCTAGTTGTGGTATGTGGGATGCTGCCTCAGCGTGGTTTGATGAGCAGTGCCATGTCTGCGCCCAGGATTCGAACCAATGAAACACTGGGCCGCCTGCAGTGGAGCGCGCGAACTTAACCACTTGGCCACGGGGCCGGCCCCTCAACGCAGTCACTTGTTGATGACAGCATTTCATTTGTACAATATTCTCGAGTTCCTACAATGTGCTGTTGCTGGAGATACAGTGAATAAGGAGAGCTGGCCCCTGCCCTCCTCGGGCTCACAATATGTTGTTGGGGGGGGCGGTTCCCAAATAATGAGCTGCCAGCCACCTGAGGAAAGGGGAAGGAGGAGAGCGCAGGAACCAGGAAAGGCCAGAACTAAGGTTTGGAGGCCGTGCCCAGAGAGCTCAGGAGAAATTCTTACCCACGTTTTGAAAACCCCCACCCCGCCCCCCAGCATAGACCCTGGGCAACAGAAGAACAGAAATAGCGTGCTAGGGGCTTTTCAGTGGTAGAGGCCTCATAGCACTCCTATAAGGGGGCCAGGATTTGAACTGAGGGCTGTCCGGCCCCAAAGCCTGGCTCCTCAACCACTCTGCTCATTGCCCTGATGTCCACGGGGACATGGGCAGTTACAACAGACTCTTCTCTTTGACAGCTGGTAGCTCTTGAGCTGCAGAGGCCCCAGTTCTGGCTTTGCAGCCAGCCCCCAGGGCCGCAGCATCTGTTCACCAGGTTACTTTAGGTGAGTGCCTTCGGCCTCAGTTTGCTCATCTGTATAATGGAACCAATAAAATGGAGCAACAGCACTTTAGCGACCAACCACACTACCTCTTATGGTGAGAGTTAGGTTGAAAGGCTGAAGGCAGACCAAGAAACTGCAAGTGCCCTGGAAACTCTCCCCAGGGAAGTGGGCAGAGGAAGTGGCTGTGAGCTCGCCCGAGGGGAGGGAGAGCCCTGGGGCAGGCACAGCCTCCAAGTCCCTCCCTGGCCTGTGTCCTCAAGAGCTCTGAGCCCCATTCTGGTGCTCCTGAAGGTCAGGCACCCCCTCCAGCCCCCGCTGCCCCCTCCTGCCTCTGACTGTCCCCTTCGCACTGGATAAACAGCACCTCCGCCCGCCTGCGTCCTCAGTCCCTCACGCTTCACCAGAATTAAATTCATCATTCATTTTTTATGGTTTATACATGGTGTAATTTATGTTTTCAAATATATTGAGGTCACACTTTAGCAGAAAAAAAGTATTTCACATCGAAATTGAAGGCATGTGTGTTCCATTAAATGGGGATGTTTGGGATAATTTTAAAAGGCTAAAAGTAGTAGAAAGTAACATTAAAATAAAATTTGAGAGATGTAATTACCCCTAATCGCACCATAAAATAATCAATACTGCATTCCATTATTTCTGACTTCCCTAGTTATAGCTTTTTTTGTTAAGCTCTTGAATATTGATGAGGTGAAAGGGTCGTGTCTTCTGGCGGAGGGCTGATGGAGGTGGAATTAAGGTGGTGTCCCCTCTGATTATCCCGTTGAGACCCTAAGCGCCACTCCTTCTCAGCTGCGGATCCCCGGGGCAACCCCAGGCTCCCTGGTCTCCTGTCAGATGATGTCCCGTCCACCTCTTCCCACAAAGGGCCTGGAGGGGAGGCCAGGGGAGGCTGTGGCTGGAGGCTGTGCTTGTTTGTTTGGGCTACATTTTAGGAGAACTCAGTGTGTGTGAAGCTCTGTGCAAGGCTCATAGATGCGTCAACTCCTTTAACTCTTAAAGCAACCCTCTGCAGTGGGCATCAGCAAGACTCCCCACTTTACAGATGGGCACACCGAGGCTCGGTGGGATAAAGTAAGTTACCATGGAATGGAGTCGGGATTTGCGCCCAGGTCTGTGCTCTTGCCACTGTGTATGTCACCTCTCAAGAAGTGCAGCCTCTGGCTTGGAGGTGGGCGGAGGGATGGAGGTACCAGGAGGAGGGTGCAGGGGTGCTGAGCCCCCTGGGAGAGGATGACTCAGTGCCAATCTTGAGGACAGTTGTCATTGGCCACAGTGGCATGGGTTTAGCTGCAAAACCTCTTGTTCCCTTGAGGACACCTGAGGACTTCCAGCCCTCCCCTACATTTAATATGATGAGTTCACTTCTCTGAGACTTCATGTTCTCATCTGGAAAATGGATCACACTAGAACGCGCCTCACTAAGTCTGTGGCTTAAGGGAGCTCATGCTGAGCACAGTGCCAGGCACGTGGGAAGCACCAGTCAATGGTAGCTATGAGGGCATTGGTGGTCACTTCTCTTTCCTGGCCTCAGTTTCCCCATCTCTAAATTGGCCATGGACAGGGCACTTGAACTGGACCGCGGCAAGGCCCTGCCCTTCTCTAACATTCTGTGTTCTATGATCTAGGCACCGAACTTCTGCCAAGTTGGGGAGAGACTTTTGCCCATGCGAAAGCCCACAAAGGGCCCTCTGAAGGTCATCTCATCCAGCCCCCACCCTCCTACGGGGTCATGTGTCTGAAGGGTGCCCCCGGTCCCTCTTCCCCCCACCTCGAGGAACCTGCACCCTTTCAAGCTGCAGATAGTTTCCCTGGGGCTCCCAGTGGGAGCCCACCTACCTACCTGAGAGCACCGAGGTGGTCCTTTGGGCCCCGAGCTGGTGGTTTGAAGTCTGGACACCCTCAAGTCCAGAACCTGGGCACCCTCATGTCCAGCATATATGGATATCCTTATATCTGCTCTCTAGATATCTGTGCACCCGAATCTAGACATCTCCCTACCCGGAATCCAGACAACAACCCAAATGTCCATCAGCGGATGGATGGATAAAGAAAATGTGGTATATCCATACAGTGGAATGTTATTCTGCTGTAGAATAGAATGAAGTACTGGTACATGCCATGACGCGGAGCCTGGAAAACACGATGCTAGGTGAAAGAAGCCAGATGCAAAAGGCCACGTAGTGCACGATTCCATTTATATGAAATGTCCAGATAGGCAAATCCATAGAGACAGAAAGCAGATTAGTGGTTGCCAAGGGGATGGGAAAATGGGGAGTGACCACTTAATGGGTATGAGGTTTCTTTTTGGGGTGACGTAAATGTTCTGGAACTAGATAATTGCAAAACATCGTGAACGGACTTAATGCCACTGAGTTGTATACTTTAAAAGGGTTACAGTGGCAAATTTTTTGTTCTGTGTACTTTACCACAATAAGATTTTTTTTTTAAGTCTGGACACTCAGGGCCCAGCAGCATGCCTGGAGCCCACCTCGAGCTCTGTGCTGGGCTCTTGGTTCCGGCTGCTCAACCCCAGCACATTAGAAGCCTGGGACAATAGGGAGCTGATGAGCAGCCTCACTCCCTGTGTCATTACCATTAATAATAAACAACAATAGAATGTATTTTTAAAACTTTCCCTAATGGAGATTCCCAAGCAGCAACCAAAACACTCAGATTACCCACTGGTCCCCTGAAGATACTGACACACAAAAGCCACGTGGGCCACGGAGTGCTGGCGTGAGGTGGGTGCTTCCTGGCATCTGGGCAGCGCCCCTCACTTGCCTGCCTCCCCTCCAGCCTCACTCCCCAGCTTTTCCCAGAGGTACCAGGGACAAAGGCAAGTGAAGGGGTCTTCTGCATCCTCTGGGTCCTTGTCAATGCCTTGGCTCTTTGACTTAGTTTCCCCCACAGGTTCTCTTTTCTGCCTGTCTCTCCAGAGGCCGTGCTTAGAGGTGTAGGGAGGGGATGCTAGGCCTGTAGTTGTCGGAGCGGAATGGGCAGTGCTGACCACAGTGTGCACTCTGGTGTCAGACCAGCCTGGAGAGGCCATCAGTCCTCTCTGACACATTTCAGACGGGGCCTCGGGCCCTGACTGTGCAGGGGATATGCTCAAGCTCTCCCAGCAAAGAAGCTGCAGAGCAGGGACTGGAACGGGGTCCCGGCAGCTGGTCCACTGTTCATTCTTCCATTTCACGCTACAGCTCAGCAGATCCTGGAGTCAGAGGGCCCTTCCCCCAGAGAACCCCAGACCAGGCAGGTCACTGACTTCCTGAACATCAATGTCCTCATCTGTAAAGGGGGCAATGACAGCACCTACCTCGTCAACTGGGGAGAATTACAGAGATGACGCGTGTGGTGTCTCAGTACTATGCTGAGCAAACAGTGACCATTATTCCAAACATGAGGCTAAGCCCCAGGCTAGTGCAGCCTCCCCCTCCCCCACCTCCTGGGTCCACCTAGCAGTCCCGCACAGGACCAGCCAGGGCCCCCTACCCCACGGGGCTCTGCCGTGCTGAGGCCTATCCTGCTATTGGCCACATATTGAGCCTTCACTCACACGCTTGTCAAATAACCCTTCCAGCAGCCCCGGGAGGGAGAGACTGTTGTCCCATTTTACAAATGGGGAGACTGACGTCCAGAGAGGCAGAGAACTTGTTGGATGTGGGATTCAAAAGTGGTACCTTCTGACCCAAGAGCCGTTGCTTTCAAACACTAGGAAATGACTGAATTGGGGTGAGGGGTCGCCATGGTATGGAGCAGGGTTCCTGTAATTACACAGTCCCTGGGTACATTTTTCTGGAGAGAGGAAGCAACTCATCAGATTCTCAAAAGGATCAGAGGCAGACCCGTCTAAGTCCCAACTCCTCCGCTTGATGACTCTGTGGCCTTGGGCAAGTCACTTCCTCTCCTGTGCCTCAGTTTCCTCATTTGCAAATGAGGGGTTCCACTAGAAAAAAATCTCTAAGGTTCCTCCAAGTACTGGCATTCGCTCCTTCTTGGATCCTCCCCTTGGACGCTCTCCTCCCTCCACCTCCCTGCCCACCGCTCATTCCCCCTAGTCCTGGCCTCCCTGACCCAGCCTTGCAAACAGCTGCAGGCCCAGGCCAGCAACTGAATCAGGGACGAGAGGAAAGCCCGTCCTTGATGAGGCTATGTCACGGAGAAGGCAGCTGACACCCAAGAGCTCAGACCTGGCCCAGCTCGGCCTCCTTCTCCCCAACATTCTCTTGTCCCAGTTCTGCTCTGCGGTCAAGAAGGGCCCCAGCTAGGCCCAGTCCAGAGGCCCCAGATCCTCTCGGTGACCTCTGAGCCAGCCACAGCCCACCCATCCAGTGAGATTTAATTGGTTTCAATTGACAACTGTAACAAGAAGGCTCTTTTAGGAAACTTCGGAAATGGAAGGGAGGCCATTAGGAAATTTACATTTGCGAATATGATGTTTAATTAGCAATACCAATAAATTAATAGGAGAATCTTGCTGCGGTTCTGGGTTCATAAAACACCAGCCTCCGTAGGCAGAAGGAGACTGCGGCAGCCCTGGGCTGCCCGAGGGGAGAGGACGGTGCCGTGGGCCAGTCACGGATGCCCTGCACCGGCCGCTCCCGCTCCCCTTGTGCCCCCAACTCATCCTTGGATGGAGTGGGGGCAGAATGAAGCCAGTATGGACCGTGGAACTGGGAGGGCCTGAGTCCGTGTCCTGGCTTACTTACTCCTTGGAGAGGTCCCTCAGCTTCTGAGCCTCCAGGTCCTTCTCTGTCAAATGGGGGTAATAATAATGATATCCACCTTCTAGGGTTGTTGTGAAGATTAGAGGAATGAATGTGGGTGAAAGCACATCGAACAGAAAGAAGTTGGCACAAAGTAAGTGTTAGTTATTACTGCTGCTGCGGCTCCTATTACGGTTATTAATGGGATAACGAATGGGAAGCACCTGGAGTGGAGGAAAGACTTGATAAATACTAAGCATTACCAGCTTTTAATTTTTCTTTTCTGAGCCTAACCCACTCTTCTTGGCTCCTGGGCACTGGGGGTGGTCACCCTCATGTCACTTTGACCACCTGATCTGGCCCCCTTGGAGTCCTTGGCTCTGCACAGGTGGAGGCCATGTCTTCCTTATTGCCACATCCCCGCCCACAGCAGGCATTCAGATGCATTTGGAAGCAAACAGCTCTGACAGGTGCCTCCCCAGCTTGCAGACGGTCTGTGGCTTCCCACTGCTTTCAGGATTTTGCTCGCGCAGACCCCACCCCCGCTGCGTGGTCTGGCCACCTCGTCTCCCACCTCCTCAGCCTCAGGCACCATCTTCTGCCACCAAGCCAGGCTTCTCCCCTCCCAAGCCGAGCCGCCAGTTCCCTCCTGCCCCTAGGCCTCTGCCTGTGCCCCGCTCATCTTGGAGTGCTCTTCTCTGGCTGGCACACTCCTCCTCCTCCGCCAAGACCCAGCCTTACAAAGCTCCCTCCGACCCCAAGCAAGAATTAGAGTCAGCTAGGGGCCTGGGAAGCGGGCGGCCTTATCCTCCTCCTCCCCACCACCACCACTGCGCCCAGCACTTGGGACAGGGACTTGCTGGTCACTCCCTCCAAAGAAGCTGGTGCCTGGCCCCTGAGCCTGTTCTCTGGAGACTCAAACTACTCACCTTCTGTGGATCCTGGAAGACCCATTCCACACCTCCTCCCAAGGAAAGTCTTCTCTGGCTGTTTCTCCAGCTGCCGTGCTCCCACCTCCCTTGGTTCCTACCTCCACCACTGTGTCTCCCCTTGCCTTGTAATAATTGGGCTGCTGGTACTCTCTCCCCCTAGGTCTTGGCTCAGAATTGGGCCTTCTATCTCTGGCCCTCTCCAGGAACAGAGCCTGCTCTGCCTGAATGGATGAATAAACAAATGAGTAAATTGGAATGGGTTTAAATGTTGCCTCCTCCAAGAAGTCCTCCCTGACCATTCTAGCTCTATTTATAATCATTGCATGTGTTTATTGTCTGTCTCGCCCACAAGACTATCAGCTCTTCAAAGGCAAGGACCTTCTTGTTTTGTTTACCATGGCCTTCCTGGCACCTCTCCTGGAGCCTGTCACATGGCCGTGCTAGTACCTATTCACTGGATAAATGAATGAATGAATGAATGAGTAAATGAATATCTGAATGAATGAGAGACTGAGTGAATGAATCAATGACTGAGTGATTGGAGAATGAATGAATAAATGAGCAAAAGAATGAATGGACGTGATCATGAATGACAGGTGGAAAGAGTGCTTCCCTGGCTTGGGGCAGAGCCTAGCTTCTCCCCAGCCCTGGCCCCACCAAGATCTTGTTTCCCCAACTGTTTATTAAGTTGTGTAAAGTGCATAGAAAACATGACAATAAATAAGCAGACACAACAACAGGTAATTAATTGCACTTCCAAAATTTGATCCATGCATATGAATGAGTGGGAGGTCACCGATTCAGTCATGCAGGAGCCCCCCGTGCTCTCCGGGGAACAGAGGTGGGGAGTCTTTGTGGGATGGAGCTCCCAGAGGTGGAGAGGACATCCCTGGGGAGGCTGTCTCCTCTCCCTCACCCGCCTTGCTTAGCTCTAGCTCCCCAGGTCCGAGGTGGGAGAGGGATGGTTAAGAAGGGAAGATGCAGGGAAGCCCATGGTGGGACCGGGGCCTCACCCGAAGGAGAGACATTCCAGGGCAAAGGTTGTCAGTTGTCATGGCCCTGAACTTAAAAGCCAAAACTATTCAGGAAACTATTGGGGGTGGGGGGGCGCCATGTATTTCCCAAGTGCAGCATTGCCTGCCAGAATCCAGGGCACTTGAGTTTGCAACCCATTTTTAGTGACCCAGATCAAGTGCTGCCCGGATGGGGAGGGCTTGTGGTCCAGCTCAAGGTTAAGTCCTGGGGGTAGGGTCCAGGGCACAAGAGGACCATCTGGGTGGAAGGATGGAGTTGCTCCTCCCTGCTCCATGCCTCTTAGCTCATCCCAGCCTCAGGCTCTAGAGAATATAAGGCAGAGTTCAAATGTGAGCTGTGTGATCTTGGGCCCATGAGTGCACCTCTCTGAGTCTCAGTTTCCCCATCTGTAACACAGGGCTCAAATTGTAGTTTGCAGGGTGCTGCTGGGACTAGAGATCCCACTAGGTGCCAATCTTTCAGCAAGTGCTCAACAGATGGGCTGGAGAAGCTTCCCAGGGGCCAGAGATCCCGACCTCTGGGATAATTGCCCCTCCCTTCCGGCTTATTAAAGCCAGGCAATGGGTCAGGTGACAGCAGGAATGACTAGAGGAGGGGGGGTTGTCAAATAGAATCTGTTCTCAATGAGGAGAGGCCGTGAGGCCCAGCTCCCAGGGGGCCTGCATGACTGGGAGCTTGAAAGCTGGGTGGAGACCTCTGCTCCCCTTCTCATTGCCTGCTTGTTAGGAGGAGGTGGTGGGCCTGCGGAACCAGTGATCATGGTGGCACAACCCCAGAGATCACAGCCATGTTGGGGGGCACTCCAGACCTGGTGAGGGCCTGCTCTTTATTATCACCCTCGACCTGTGTCCTCTGCCACCAGGCATCTCGAGGTGGAGGGCAGCCAAGAAGGTCCTTTCCTCCCAGGAAGGAGCCCCCAGGAAGACGCTCCTAGGACTCTTATTCTAAAATGACAGACACCCACATAGACATAGTGGGCTTGCCTGTATTTTATTTTAACTTAAAAAAAAGTATCTCAATGTTCTACAGAAACTTGGAAACATAGGAAATTGCTTGCACTAATTTTTTTGATAACATTAACTTAATCAGATAATTATATATTTAGATATTTACCATATAGAGACAAAAATAAGTTGCACGAATTTTTATAAACAAATTAATTCGCCTTTTCTTCTCTCTCCCGCCTTCCAGCTGGCCCTTCCCTGAGGCTGCGCTCCCGGCCCAGCCCGAGTCCGGGTGCAGCGCTGGGGTGAGAGGCAGTCGGCTTCCCCATTCCACCCCTACCCGGCATCAGCATGGCAAGAGGCCGCTCAGGCCTGCTACAGGCTCTGTGCAGCCTCTGCCACCTCCCCAAACTCGGTCCTCAGTTTTGGGTGGGTGGAGGCTGCTCCCCAGATGTGGAATGGGGAGAGCGACCCGGGGAGGGCAAAGGCTAGGCGGCTGGGACGGGGAGGGTGGACACGGGCGGGAAGTTCCCTCCCCAGGCGGCCCTGGGCGGGGAAGGGACACCTGCCGTGTCCACCTGGTCCCGACTAGGTCCGGGGCGCGGCGGGGCCGTGTCCCCGCTGAGCCCGCGGCCGCCGGTAGGGGGCGCCTTGGTCATGCATTATTCATCGCCGCGCCGCCCGCCGCCGCCGCCGCCGCCTCCCTCGCTTTCCCCGCGCGGGCTGCGGGCTGCGCCGAGGAGCGGGAGCGCGGAGCCTTCACAATATTGTGGCAGCTCCGCGAGTGACAGCTCAGGGGAGGCGGGGGTGCGCAGCCTTGGCGGCGGGCGGCGGGCGGCAGCGGGAGCGGGGCTGGGACGGGTCCCCGGGTGGGTGCGATGCTGGGTCACATGGCCCAAAGGGGGCTCAGGCTGGGGCAGGGGGTGGTTTAGCGTAAAGGTAGAGCCTTTAGCATCCATCCATCCATCTGTCCATCTGTGCATCTTCCATCCGTCCTTCCTTCCATCAAGTCAACCAACACAGGGCGCATCTGCTTTGTGCGAGGGTAGGGGATATAATGGTGAACAAGGTTGGGGCCCTATCCTTAAAAAACTTAATCTCCAAGTGGGGGGAGATGGATGATCATGTAAACGCGTAATTAAGATACTTCCAGATAGTGACAAGTGCTCTGCATAAAGTAGGACATGCAAGTGTGATAGGGAGTGTGTGTTGGGGGCTGTTTAGGTGGTCAGGGAGGGCTTCTGTGAGAAGGTGACATTTGGGCAGAGACCTGGGAGATGACAAGGATGAGCCTGACCTTGGCCAGTTCCTGGGCCTCTGGGGTGTCTCCCGGCCCCCTCCCCTCAGCCTTCTAGGGGTGCTGTAAAGGTCAGCGCCCCCCAAACACAACCCCCTAAAAAGCAAGCAGGAGGATGAGGCTCTAATGTGGGCTGAGGGCTCCGTCAGGAGAGAGTCCCCCAGCCTTCCTCTGGGCTGCAGGTACCTGCTGAGGAGCTGAGGCCAAGGCAGCAGACCAGGAGGCCAGGCAGCCAGCCCTGGAGCGTGGGCATCGGTCTTGAAAGAAGCAGGTTCCAGGTGCCCCCTCCCCAGCCCTGCACGGGCCCTGGGCTGGGAAAGCTTGGGTTCTGTAAGCCTGGGCATCTCAATCCTCGATGGGGTCTCACCATCCCCCCTACCTCCTGGCAGCCTCCCAGGTCTCTGCTCAGGGCAGGCAGGGGGCATGGAGGGCGTGGGCTCGGGGTCATCACCAGCATCAGATTTCCTTTCACTTGTGCAAAGACTCGTTGACGCCTGAGCACATCAATATCCTTAATGACAGTGAAAGGAGCTGGGACTCCAGACAGCCCAAGCCCCCCTCAGCCTCTCCCCTCCTCACTTAGTCTTCCTTCCTCCTTTTCTCCCTCATTCCTGTCTCCTCTCTGGGCCTCTCTCCTTTCCTCTTTCTCTGTCTTGGTATCTCTTGCTTTTCCTTTCTCTCTGTCTCCTCTCCTCTCCCCTCCCTTCCCCTGTTCTTTCTCTTCCCCTTCCCAGGACTCCACAGTTTTTGTGCATTCACAAACTTTCACTCGGCAGCTCAAGGGGGGCGCCTCAGTTTGGCCAGTCCCTCTGTCTGTCTGTCCATCCCCAGCTGGGCCCCGACGCCTTCCCGGGAGTCAGCAAATGCCTGGAGGCAGGACCCACGCAGAGGGGCCCAGGGGGAGGCGGCTGAATCCTGCAACCACCATCCCAGAGGCACACACAAGAGCTTTTGCCTTTTGCCCAAAGGCACCCGAGCTTCTGCCTCCCACTGCCCCACGTAATGCTGGGAAATTAAAAAGCCAAGTTTGGGTGTGGGGCGCCACGGGAGAGGGGAGTTTTGGGGAGGATTTTCTGTTTTGTATTTTTTATGACCATATATAATTTCGCATTTCTCCCCTCAGCCCCTGCCTCCTTGGCTCCCAGATGTGTCCCACATTGAAGAATTATCTCTCCTCCCTGGAGTGAAATAAATGCAATCAATATGAGTATTGCTCTCAGGGCCTTGAAATATTACATTAATGTTCCATGTGGTGACATTTTAGCTGGAATTTTCAAATACATTATGATGGTTCAAATTAATATTTATCAGATCAGCTTTTATATTTTGCAAAAGAGAGAGAGAGTAAGAGAGGGAGAGAGAGAAAAGGAAAGACAGAGAGAGCATTATTAAAATACAAAATGCAGATCAAGTCTAAAATCGATGGTCCATTTTCCCAGCACTTTCCAGGGGCTGTCTTTAGCTTTCTGGGTTTGTTTTTAAATTTATTGGTGTTTCAGGCAAATATATTGGGCTCCCTCGGCCCCCTGGTCGGCCTCCCCTCCTCACTCCCTCGCTGGCTAGGGCCCTTCCTTGTCTGTCTTTCTCTCTTTATTATCCTGAAATGTAAATTACGACATTAGCCCGGTCCTTATTTTTTTTTAAACTCTCCGATGATTAAATCTGCTACACGACATCCTTGTCCTTTCTATAAATTAAATCATCTTGGCTTTGCACCTCCAGCTCAGGGCGGCCGTCGCCCGGGTGTCGAGGCATCGGACTGCTGCGGCTGAGGGCTGGGGTCCTTGTCCTCGTCTCGAGCGGACACTGGAGGCCTTTGTGGGGGGCAAGGAGGCCGCCTCTCTGGCTCCCCGTTTTTCTGTAAATAAGATATGTGGACTGGAGGGAGGAGATGGTGGGAATCGTACATTCCACTTTATTTCAGTCACTTCCAAACTGATTACTCTGTGAAGTGGAAAATCCAGGCAGATTAATGGTTTAATTCTCTTTCTCTTTTCTTTTGCTTTTTTCTCCTCCGCCTCCTGGTTTGGTTTTTTCCCACCTCTTCTTTTTGCGTCTTTTTTCCCTTCTTGGAGTTGTAGTCATAAAAAGACTCAGCCGCTTTGGCGGGTGCACGCGGAGCTGCAGGGTGGAAAGCCAGGTGAGCCAAGCCATAAGGGTTAACAATGCCCTCTCCAGCCGTTAACTTTTCCTCTTTGATGATTTTCTGTTTCTTCCCTCCTCGTGTTCTGGGTGAGAATTTGAACAAGAATGAGCGTTTACTGTCATATGCACAAAGGTGTACACACACACATGCGTGCACACACACTCATACCCCCCACCCAATTGCAGATCGCACGCAAACACGCACACAAACACAGCCACACAGACACTCCGAGAGCATCTGCAGAAAGAGCGCTGCCCTCTGATTCCTCTCCGCTGCTGATCCGGCCAAAAGAACGACAGGAAACTTTAAAAAGAAAAGGAGGAGGGATCGATTATTCGACCTGTACTTGAACCCGACTGAAAGAGATAAAGCGGAATTTTCAATAGGTCCCCTGCCCTTTTCACCAGGAGGGAAAGAGGAGAAGAAAAACAAGAGATATTTATATGACAGCAGCTGCTGAAAATAGCATTTCAGAGCCATAAAAAAAGGCAAAAAGAAATTCAATGGTAGAAAAGGCAAGAAACTCCTCGTCTGCTCCCCAAAAGGCGAAGCAGGCAGCGAGTGTCTCCGGCTGGAAATGCATGCATGCCTTCTATAGATCTGTTTGAAATTATACTTGTCATTGAGGGGGAATTTATGCTTCTATTGATCTGCAAAAGGAAAATATTAAATGGTTTGGTTTTGATCTTTCGATGACCCCAAGGTCAAGGGTAGTATCGGATTAGTATTCATAGAATTCATCACGGAATTGCAGCCTGCATCCACTTTATGCAAACATGCTCAAAACACGCCTGGTGAAGCAGGCGGCAAATGGCCAATGACAAGGAAAAAGCCAGCAGCACCCCCTCCCACGCTGCGGGGCTAGCCCCCTCCCACCCTTCGGGGAGAAAGAGAAAGAAATGGCACAGGGTGATGATCGGATGACGACACCCTGGGACTCTCAGGGGCTTGCACAGAAGGCGGGGTTCCCCAATTGGGGCAAGTACACCAGGAAGTTCAGAAGATCACCCGCGATGGGGATTATGGTGTGGGGCTGAAAGACCCCAGAATATGGAGTCGGGGGCAGGGGCCCAGGCGGGTAGGAAGGGGCATACTGTACCTGGAGCAATGACCAGAAGGCACACGTGTGTGCACACACACTAGGCCAGTGGAAGCTGGGTCTTTCCTAAAGGGAGGAACATGGAGTGCTGGCCAGTGGGCTGAGAGGTACACTCCTCTCTGAGGGTGACATTGTTTCTCGTTCCACGCTGAGGAGCGTCCTTAGTGCCAGGCACCCTCGTGCCCAGTTGGGAAAGAGAGAAAGGCTAGGTGAGCCTGCTTCCTGAATCCACCCGGCCCTTCTGCTCCCTCCTCCGCCAATGGCCTCAGAACCTGTGTCCAAACGCGTGTGCAAAAGGGACACACGTGGAGTCCTTGGGGACAGGCCATAAACACCCCTCCCCGCCCTGCGTTCAGCACACAAGTGTCCTCTTAGCAGAGTCTGTCCCCGGTGGTGGGAACATTTGGTCAGTAACAGTCACTTGCCAACGAACTAAAAATAACCCACCCAGCGTATCCCTGCAATGGCAGGAATTCTGGCTGGCCCTTGTTCTGTGCTGATCAGGGGGCCCGGGTGGGGGCGGGGGGCACAGATCCGGACTCCCATCCGGGACCAAGGGAGCAGAACTTGGGGGGTGGCATAACAATGCTCGCTCTCTTTATCGGGGTGTTTTACCTGCGTTAGGATCTCACCTAACACTCACGACAGCCCTACGAGGAAGGGGCTGTTAATATCCCATTGTATAGGTCAGAAAACTGAGGCTCAGAGAGGCGAAGTCATGTGCTCAAGGTCTCGGCTCTCTCCAGGCAACAAAGTCCACTCTCTTAACCGCTCTGCTCTAATGGCCTGGCAGGATTTGGGCAAATTCCAAGGTTGGTCCACATTTCAGGTGCAGGGGGAGGGGAGTTTGGGATGAGGACTGGGGCTCAGAGGCCTTGGGGAGTCTGGGGGCTGTGGGGAGGGGGAGGCAGAGTGGCCCCAGCCCTGCCTCCTCGTCCCTGCGAAGGAGGACAGCGTTCTGCCTATTAATCATGTTTCATTTATATTAGCTTGACTCGATCTACTGTATATTTGAAATGGATTTAATTTTAGATCACGCACTATGGAAGGGGGCCAGTTCGGTGTAAGGAGCATTATGAATATTTTCCATAAGCTGGATATACATTATCCAGGGACAGATATACGAGCAGCAACGGCCCAGGGCTCCTGGCTGGGGGAAGGGGGCTGCTCTCTCCTTCTTCCCCCCACTCCTCTGCAGCCCAGGGTCACCCGGCTCTGGAGGGAGCTCTCTCTACTCCCTGCCCCTGTGGGGGGGATGGGGGTTTCTCCGCCCCACTTCCCCCTGACCAAGAGCTCAGCCCCACTGACCTTGAAGCTGCTGCTTCTCCCTGCTCGGTTCCGCCAAGTTGCAATCCTGGGAGGCACTGGGAGGCGTGTGGAAGGAGGAAGGAAGCTCTTCGGGGCACAGGACCCCAGAGCTGTGGGAGGAAGAGGGCCCAGCCCGAGGTACAGGAGAGGCAGTGGATGGAAGGGAAAGGGCCTCAGCACTCCTGCCTTTAACCCCAAGCTCTGATGGAGAAGGAGAAAGCCTGGCTCGAGGCTGCTCAGCTGGTGGGTGGCACCTTCGTGCTCAGCCAGGCAGGGGTGGGCAGGACAGATCTGACCTTCCCCAGAGCCCCCTTGAGCCTGGGCTAAGGCACCCTTGTCCTGGGGGTAGGCCGTGGGCCTTGCTTTTTTCCAAGGGCACCAGACCTAGGAGGCCTTCTTGAGGAAACTAAACTCCTGGTGGTCAAGGGACAAGCACACAGACACAAAGCTGGGGAGCAGCAGAACTGAGTCATGGCCTCCTCCCTGCAGCCCTGTGTGCCGGTGGGGGTCCTGCCCCTCCTGAGTCATCTCCATTAGCCTGGACAGTGGAGTGGGAACACCTGGCACCTTCACGGGGATTTCTGTATTCCTTATGCCCCTGCCCCACCCCCGGGACTCCTACATCTGCTAGTTAGCTCAGCTGCAACCCTCCCACGTGGGAGCCAGGCATCCCATAGTGCTTTACGGATTAAGGAAACTGAGGCACAGGAAGGTTGTGACATTTATATCCAAACCTGAACTTTTTCTCTCCCTCTGCCCTCCAAGCT
Organism: Equus quagga; assembly: GCF_021613505.1. Classification (NCBI taxonomy): domain Eukaryota; kingdom Metazoa; phylum Chordata; class Mammalia; order Perissodactyla; family Equidae; genus Equus; species Equus quagga. The sequence goes on from NC_060271.1 coordinate 40,617,648, forward strand.
GCCCCCCTCGCTTCCCCATCTAGGTTCCCTAAGCTACATGTGCCCTGGATCCCCCACGCCCTCCTGCCACCACCCTCTCCCTCACCCCACCAGCACCATGACTGATCCATCCTTCTGCAAGATTCCCTCAGGACTGTCCACTTCCCTCCATCGCCCCCATCCCTTAGTCCAAGTCGCCACCATCTCTCTCCTGGAGCACTGCGTGGGCCTCCTGGACTGTCCCCCAAGCCCCCTGCCAACCGCAGACTGTTCTGTGCCCTGTGGCCAGAGAGCCCTTGTTTAAATGCAGCTCGGTTATGTTGTACACTCCTCCCGCACTCCTAGGATCAAATCCCAAATCTGTAAGCTGGCCAAGCAGGGTCATCAGGGAGTGGCCCCTGCTGACTTCCCCAGGGCCACGCCCTCCTCTCCAGCTCCATTTCCTGTCTCCACAGCCTTTCTGGCTCTTTACCTGCCATGCGCTGTCGTTCTTCCACCCCAGGGCATTGGCACAAGCTGGTCCCTTGGCCTGGATCACCGCCCTTCCCACTCCACCTGCTGACTTCTCTTCAACCCTCAGGCTCTTCTTCAGCTGCCCCAGACTCTCTGATCACACTCACCCTCCCCACTCCAGTCTAAGTCAATTCCCACATCTGCCTTTTGCAAATCCTACAGCCATAAGGAGATATTTGGGGTTTGACTATTCAAACCCAGCAGGCGAGACTCTGGGCACGTGAGAGTCCGTGCCACGGGCAGGTACCGGCTAAACTCTCATCTTTGCCATCGTCTGCACATCCATCAGTTTCTCTATCAACGTGGAATATAATATACCCGTCACCCCCACCCCAGCCTGGGCTGGCAGCCTTTCAGAAGTGGCAAGTGATGCTTCCGTTATTCATCCTTAATTTAAGGTTTTGTGAATTGTAATAACCCCCCTTTCCCCCAAATCACTGAGAATGGGACCGCCATGTCAGCCCAGGGCCAGGAGAGCTGAAGGGTAATTGCTTTGCACATATGCTAATGGTTGTCTGGAGAAGACAATGGCAGCTGAGGAGCTGGGACAGCCTCTCTGCCCGGAGTGCCTGTGGGGTGGGGGCCTGGGCTGGGGGGCAGCTGGAGTGACAGCCAGCTGGGAGCATCTGGAGGACTGTGGGGTCCGCAGTCCACAGTAGTGGAGAAGATGAGAGGTACTAGGGTTCCAGTCTAGAGGGCTTGACTGGGGCCAGATGCCCTGGAAAAGGAACAGAACTCTCTTCTTCCCCAATTCCTCCTGCCCCGCCAGGGCACAGACTGCTCCCCTCTTTCCTGAGACCAGGTACGGCTCCTAAGAGAAGGAGAATCTGGAAAAGTGGATGTGGGGGAGGCGGGGGTCACACAAATCCTGCTTCTGCCTCCCACAAGCTGTGTGACATTAAACAAGCCTCTTAACCTCTCTGAACTTCAGTTTCCTCATCTTTAAAAGTCTTCTTTTACTAGTATCTACCTCTAGGTTGTTCTATGTATTAAAAGAAATAGTACTCAGAGGTGCTTGGTACATGTAGGTCTTCAAGAAGTGAATTTATTGGTGAAGTTTTTATAACTGTTAACTTGCTATGGGTCTGCCCACAGTCTGCGATGAGGTTCAGTGTGGGACTCCTGGCTTCCTACCTGGAAGGGAGGTGCTTCCAGGATGGAAGGAGGGTCTTGAGGCTGAAATGTCACCTCCGCAGAGAGGCCTTCCACCACCTCCTCTCCGAGGAGGCTAATCTCCTCCTTCACTGAGCTTATCCCAGCTTGTAAGCTATTATTTGTCTTCTCATTTACTGTCTGTCCTTCTTTCTAGACCATGGGTTTGTCAGGGTCCCTGGAGCAGCCCTGGCACACAGTGGGTGCTCAATGAATATTTGCTGAGTGAATGTGTAATTGAACGATGCCCATGCAGAAAAGTGGGAGGCAGAGGACATATGGATGGGGGTTCAGGGGGGCGGGGGTGGTCTCTAGGACCCACCTTACCTCTGTCCTGGGCCTCGGTGCAAGCCCTGCCCTGCCCGGGGTCCCATCCCCATTCTGTCTGGTTTGGAACTTTCCCGCCTCCCTGTGGATTCGGGAGCTGGTGAGGGGCTGGTGGAGAGCCAGGATGCTCTCCAGGCATGGGGTAAGGTGGAGGCTCTTTTCAGGCTGAGCGCCCCCACTGTCTCCTCCCGGGCTCTTCACTCTCCGCCTGTCCCACGCTACTTAAGGTGTCTGAAGCCCCTTACCTCCCTGCAGCCTTCTCCCCCTGGCCCCTGGGACCGAAGCTTCCCCAGGCAGCTCAGCCATCCCTCCTCAGGGTCTAAACAGAGGCCTGACATCCCTTCCCCGGAGGCTGCAGCCTGCAAGGAGAGCCAGAGCCCAGCATTCTAAGCTGATTTCGTAGGGTACCAGGCACTCATGGGGAGTTCATTGCAGTGGCCAAGGATGACAATGAAGAAACTTTGGCAGTACCCTGGCCTGCAGCCCCAGTCCCACTGCCATGGTCCACTGGGTGCCTGGCCACTCAGATATCACACGGGGCTTCACCAGCTCCAGCACCAAAGAGTGGCAAGAGGCCGGCAGCCCACTTCTAGGTCATGCCAAGAGGTATCTGAGCCAGGCCAGCCTGTACCCCCAGCTGGGGAGGCGTGTGGGTCGTTCACGGGCCATGAGGACACTAGTGACCCCAGATTGCTGCTCGCTCCACCCCACAGGGCCCACAGCGCGGGCCAGGCTGCAGCGTAGCTCCGCTCAGAAATTCTAGTAGTGAGGCTGAGGGAGAAAATAGATCTGACGGCGATGACGCTGGAGGATGGGCCTTCCAGTTTACGGAGGCCGTGTGCTGGAAGGGTGGGGGTTCTGTGACAGAGAGAGAGCCCGGAGAGACACAGAGAGCCAGAGGGAGTGGGGAGAGACAGAGAGATCGACACTGAGACAGAGCAAGGAGAGAGAGAAAGAGAGAAAGACAGAAAGAGACAGATGTATCTAGAAAAAGATAGAGAGGAAAAGAGAATGAGGGAAACGGATGCAGAGACAGAAAGACTCTGAGAGATGTCAGAGAAAAGAGAGGAGGAAGGAGAGAGAGATTAGGAGTCTCTCAGAGACTGAGACACACACTGAGGGTTACTGAGGCAAAGAGCCAGAGCAGGAGGCCAGCGGGGAGCCTGTGTGTGTGTGCAAGGCAGCCTGGGAGAAGGAGCGAGCCTTGGGCCGGGTCAATGTGTGTTGGGTCTAGGACTGTCTGAGCACGATGCTAGACACGGAGTAGTTCGGCCAACACTTGCTGAATTCATTGGAAAATTGGGTGGTGGGGGCAGGTGTTTTACATCCAAGAGACCGCGTGTCCTCCTCATGTGACTGTTCCCGAGTGTCTGTGGTCACAAGTGCACTGTGTGCATATGTGTAAGTGTGTGATGATGCACAGGAGGGCAGGGCTCGGTCTCCCCCTCAGCTGTCCCCACGCCCCCTTGGCCAGGACTCTGTGTGCAGATGGTCTGGCTGGTGGGCTGCAGGGCTGGGATGGGTGGGCAGCCTGACACATGCCCTCACCAGGGGAGGCCAGGGAGCTGTCAGCAGCCGAGGACCAGGCAGGCAGCGAAAGTGAGCCGTAAAAGGGCCACTTCTCCCGGCTGCTGTTCACTTGACACTCTCTAACCCAGAAGCCACCTGTCCAGCCATCAGTCACCCAAGGAAAACACAGCTTTCCTGAAACTGGGAATTGGACAGACAGTCCCGGGAGGGGGTGAGCATGGGGGAAATGCCTGTCCTCTGCCACTTCCAGGGGGTCCCCAGGCCCACCCGGATAGGGCAGGACAGCCTGGAGGGCCGTGTCCAGCTTGGATGAGCCTAAAAAACCCACTCCCAATTTGGCACCAACGTGGCACATTTGGTGGGCTCAGGGAAGGTGGGGCCCAGAAGTGCCCACCTTGAGGTGGTGAAGGGACAGCCCTTTCCGGAGTGGCATAGCAAGGACTGTGCCCTGGAGGAGACTCAGGCGCGTGGGCCGTGTGTCCTGGGTGTCAATGGGGCAAGGGCAGGCGTAGGGTGGGGGTAGCACCCGAGCCAGGCAAGGCCTTGGGGGGCAGGCAGGGTGGCTGAGGCAGGGGAGGGACCTGGCTTGGAGGCTGGCCTGGGGCTCTGCCCAGCGGTGGCGCCCCGGCCAGCGGAGGCCCTGCCGTGCCCTGCTGTGCCCCGCCTCGGGTAGCTTGTTAATTTCATCGTTTAGCCCGTTTATGGTGTTCCCAGTTGCTGTTGCTTTTATAAACAAGCATTTTGGTGACCTTCCCCTCCGGACATCAGCTCCGCAAGAATCCCGAGCCCTGAACATTTATAAATAAGCCTTCTCTCAAGTTCCACAACAGGTGTGACCTCCCCCCGCCCCCCTCCTCTGTCCTGTCCGAAAACTGAACAGTTTCAACAAGCAAAGGGAAGCCGCCCGGGCTGTCTTAAAGGGGTCGAGTGGAGGCCACGGTGCGCGTGGCTGCAAAGGGGGCCAGCCCGCCTCCTCCTCCACCTCCCCCAGGCTGAGGGTCCCAGCGGACAGGGCCAGGCTGGTGGGCAGTTGAACCCCTGACCCCACTTCCCCAAACACCCAGCCTGGAGGCTATGGTCTGGGAGGGCTCCAGCTGACCGAATGCATCTGAGTCAGGCCTCCCCACTCCAGGGAAGTTTTTCCAAGCCCCCCCACCCAATTTCCCTCCACAATCTGCTCCCCATTTTCTCCCCTTCTTGGCCCCACCCTGAGGAGTATAGAACATTTCCCCCACCCTGCCAAAAGCTCTCTGATTCATGATTTGCAACATTTAATACATGTTTATTTCACAAACATTCATTTATTCAATAAATATTTCTTGAGCTCCTACTCTGAGCCAGAATCTGTCCCAGGGGTATAAAGCTGCAGAGGACTCAGGCCTGCCCCCAAGGCGCTCACCATCTAGTAGGGCAGACAGAAAAGCAGTAAGACAAGGGAACCACGAGGTGTCAAGGCTCCTGACTCAAGTGAGCAGAACAGGTCCAGGGAGCAGAGCAAGGGCTCTCGGCCCAGACTTAGGGTGAAATACTTCCTGGAGAGGCTGGTTCTGGACTTTAGTCATCACCGTGGAGGTGTCAAGGAGAAAAACATTCCAAGCAAAGGAAAGACAGCGGGGGCATACAGGCTACAAGAACACAGCCCACGGGGGAGCTGTAAGATTTTGGTCTGCCTGGAGTTCAGGGGCTTCCACAGGAGTGGAAGGGAAGGAAGGACTCGTAAACCACCAGGCACATGCCTGTCCCTGACAGCAGCCTTGGTCTTAGATTTAGAAACCCCGGGCAGCAGGATCAGGCCTATGACAATTTGTTCCCTGGGGGAAAAATGGGCTTAGAAAAGTTTCTTCTGTTGGTAATGTAAGATGACAAGATGGCAGTAAATGAGCTGTTTAAGGATGATGAAGATGGTGATCATGACTGAGAAAGATGAGGAGGAAGAAGGGGAGGGTGATGATGATGAGGAAATGCAGATGGTATGGCAGATGGTGATGTGGACGTTGGTAAGGATAATAATGGTAGTGATTATGGTGATGATGGTAATGATCATGGTGGTGGTGGAGGTTGTGGTGATGGTGATCATGGTGGTGGTGGTGGTGATGGTGATGGTAGTGGCAGTGATGATGGTAGTGGCGGTTGTGCTGGTGGTAGTGGATCATGGTGGTAGTGATCATGATGTTGATGATGATGATGGTTGTGGTGGTGATGGTGATGGTGGTGGCAGTAGTGGTAGTTGTGGTGATAGTGGTGATGATGGCGATGGTTGTGGTGGTGGTGGTGATGGTGGTGGTAGTGGTGGTGGTGGTGGTTGTGGTAGGTGATAGTGGTTGTGGTGGTGGTGATGGTGGCAATGGTTGTGGTGGTGGTGGTGATGGTGGTGGGGGTGGTGGTGGTGGTTGTGGTAGGTGATGGTGATGATGGCGGTGGTTGTGGTGGTGGTGGTGATGATAGTGCACAGGTTGGTGTCTGTGGTAAAGCTAGCGATGGTGGTGATGGTAATGGTGGTGACCACAGTGATCAAGGATGGTGATCCTGATGATGGTCGTCATGGTGACGGCTGAATGAAACCGAAAGGAGTATTTCCCTCAGTGTAGCTCAAGGCAGGAAGGTAGTAGATATTAATCATGCCTATAAGGGGGCTCAACGTCACAATTCAGTTTTACATGTCAAGTGTGACGATCAAGATAAGGATGGAAACAGGGAAAGAAGTCAAAGGCCTCGAATGGGGAGGATTGAGTGCTGGACAAAGTTGGGACTTTAGGGCAGAGGGCTCAGATCCCAGTCTGTCGTGGGGGGCTCAGGTGGGAGTTGTCCTCTGCCTAGTAGCTAGCCTGGGTCCAGGGTGGGCCTTGTGACCTAGAGGACTCCTTCAGGGCCTGGACTCTCTGTGTGGACAACAGCATGAGTCATGGCAACATGAGTCCTGGGAACTGCTCAGGGACGCAGGGCCTGGGGGGTCTGACGGAGGAACCTGGGGACCTCAGACCCCTGTCTATATTAGGGGCCTAAATAATACTTCCTCACTCAGGCCCTGTGATTCACAGTTGAAAAAGAGCTTTCCCCTCCCTTCTCTTTGTAAAACTCACGACAGCTTTTTGAGATGGGCGCTCTTATTCATTTTATAGAGGAGGAAACTGCTTTTCCTGGGATCCCCTTTCTCCTCTCCTTACCCTTAGCATCTCTGTTTGTCCTTCTGGCCAGCACAGTGGGTCTACTCCTCCAGATGCATCCCTGACCAGCCACCTCCTCTGGAATGGCACGTGGTGTCACAGTGGCCTTGTTATCTGTCTTGCTCCACAATCAGACTGATTGTGAGCCCGCTGAGGGCAAAGGCCTGCCTCTTCCCTCTAGCCCCGGGTTCTGGGCACAGGGCCAGGCTCAGAGGGGCTCAGGAAAGGCTGCATTTATTGACCTTAGTGCAAGCTGACTCCAGGCCCCTCTGCTGCCCCCTGGGCTCCCCAGCGTTGGCACCTCCAGTCAACTCTCACGTGGGCACAGGCTGGGCCTCAGGAGAGAGGACAGAAGGTGGGCAGGCCCGGCTCAGCTGCCTGTCTAGGGCCTGCAGAGGGAGGGTTTGGGGCTGGGAATGTAACAGCCGCGCGGCTCCTGTGGGCTGAGCCCCTTTTAATGCTCTGACTGTCTGTCCCCAGGGGCTGGCTAATGGCTGACTGGGCACCATGAATTCAACAGCTTCAGACCCAAAGCAGCCACGTCTGCCCTTGACTTGTCCTTCTCTCCAGGGGCTGGGGGCTCCCCTGGGGCCTGCCTTGAAAGAGTCAGCCAAGCTCTGGAGTACTTGGGCTGGATTTTGGCCAGCAGACCCAGACCAGGTGAGGGAGGGCTCCCTGAGTCCTGGGGGCAGCTGAGGTGGGTACACCTAGGCCACTGGCCATGAGCCCTTGGATGAGTCGCCCCGCTTCTCCGGGTCCTGGATGATCAGAGTCCCCCCTGCTTTCCTCCTCTCAGGGCTGTTTGTCAGTGAGGATGGGTTACACCATCTTCTTTATACCCTTTATACACTTTGGATGGAAGTCCATGAAAATGCAACTTCGTGGTATCGTTATTATTGGTCATAACAGTAAAACAGGGCCCCCTCACCATTTGCACTGTGCTGTTGATTCACAAAGAACAAAGCACTTTCACATGCAGTGTTGCATTTGAGCCTCAGAACAACCCCGAGGGTAGACAGGGCAATAGTAACAGTAATGGCGCCACTGGCTGCAGCTCTGCTCTGTGCCAAGTGCTGTGTCCTAGGACATCGGGTCTTCTGAGGCTCAGACACCTTCCCCTTGGTAGGCCTCCAGCTTGGTGACTCTGAAGAGATCATCCCTGCCACCTCCCAGGCTCAGCCCATTGGAGCCAGCGCCTGTGCCCCAGGAGACCCTGACAACCCACCACGAGGATGGAGGACACTCTCCCCATTGTCTTGATGTGGAAACTGAGGCTCAGAGAGGAGCAGTGTGCAGCAGGGCAACGAGCCTGGAGTTCAAGCCTGGTTTTGCCTCAAACTTCCTATGTGACCCTTGGCAAGCCCCTCCCGCTATGTGGTCTTCAGCCCACGCCACCCCCCCCCCCCATCTGTGCAATGGGGGAAGGTGGGGCATCGGATTGAATGATTGCTGAGGGTTCTTTGGCTTTATCCATTTAACAAGTATTTTCTGAGCACCTATTTTCTGCCGAACACTGTCCTAGGTGCTGGAGACAGGGTGATGGATAGGACGGACACAAGCGCTGCCATCGCAGAGGGTCCAGTCTGGTGGGAAGCAGGAGGCAATGAGGAAAGGGGAAGCAGGTAGTGATAAGCCCTAAGAGGACAATAGAACAAGGAGCTGGGATAGTGATCGGGGGCTTCCATGGGGATGGGGCCAGAGAAGGGCTCTGGGAGGTGACATTAGCCTGAATGACAAGAACAGAGGAAGGGCCTACCTGTAGGCAGCACCTCCGATTCTGACCGTCTGGGGTCACATGGCCAGGAAGTAACAGTGGTAAGACTTGCACCTGGGTCTCTTGCCTCCCATCTCTTTCCAGGGGAGCCGCTGGGCCAAGGCTGGCTGGGCGCTGGGGGAAGCAGATCAGTGCTGGTTAAGACTGAGGCTTGGCTCCGCTGCTTGCTAGTTGTTCCCCCGCTCTCTGCTGCAGGCTGGAAACGCTCCAGGCAGTCAGCTGGGGCAATCGTAGGGCCCATCTTGTTTGTTTTCCTTCTCTTAGGGACCACTGTCCAGAAAAGGGTGTGACCTGCCCAGGGTCCAAGGGAGGCAATGATGCAGCCAGAAGCAGAACTCTGGGCTCTGGACTCCTGGCATAGTGCGCCTTCCTCTGCCCACTTCCCGACGGCAGATGGTGGTGGTGGTGGTGGGATCTGTGGGGTCAGCTGTGGGGAGTCCAAGGTCTCTTCGGACAGAGGTGATGGACATGGGATGGGGAGCCCAGGTCTCTGGCTTCACAGACCCAATCCGGGGGCTACTCTAGGGCAGAGCTTCTGTCTCTTTCTGATAAAATGGTGGCCTGTAACCAAGACAATCCAGGCACATTCTATATGCCATCTCATATATATCCCACGGCCCCCTGGTGGGATGCCCTCTATTTCACCAATGAGGAAACTGAGGCTCAGAGAGGTGAAGGAGCTTGCCCCAGGTTCCACAGCAGGAAGGTGGCTGAGCTGGAAATTAAACCCGGCTCTGCCTGATGTCAACCTGCATAGGGATTCATTTGGTCGGTCAACACACACACACACACACACACACACACACAACACACACACAACACACATGTACTTTTTTTATCTGAGCTCCGGTTCTGTGCCAGGCAGGGCCGTGGCAGCCTGCGTTCTCAAGGAGCTCAGCCTGCTCAGGCGGCAGACACTATACCAACAGCAAATAAACCTCTCCACTTACTGTACACACCAGGTAGCTCATTCTCGCACTTTCTTTAGGTTTTGACACAAAAGTCACCTTCTCAGTGAGACTTAACCTGGACACTTTGTCTAAGGTTTCACCTGCCCTCCTTCTCTTGGCTTTGTTGGTGGGAGTTTTTTTTCTCCTTGGCACTTATCTAAAATACCATATTCTTAATTTATTTATCTTGATTATTTTTTGTCTCTCCCACTGGATCAGGGGTTGGCAAACCACAGCCCATCAAATCTGGCCCACCACCTGTTTATGTACGACTGGTGAGTTAAGAATAGTTTTTACAACCTTAAATGGTTAAAAAAATTTTAAAGAGTAGTCTTTCGTGACACGCAAAAATGATATGAAATCCAAATTTCAATATTCATGAACGCATCTTTATTGGAGCACAGCCACGCTTCTCCATTTCCGTGCTGTCTGTGGCTGCTGTCACACTGTACCGGCAAAGCTCGGCAGTCGCCACACAAACCGTGTGTGGCGCTCTCGTTGCTTGCTGCCCAGCATGCTACAAACTGCACTGAAGTGGTTATAACTGGATTTTGCCTCTAGGCCGACAAAAGTTTTACAGAGGTTTGCTGGCCTCTGCATTAGAATGTGAGCTTCACAGGGCTGGGACTTTTTGACTATTTACTTACCATCATATTGCTGGCATCTAGAACAGTGCTTGGACTTCCGCTTCAGGACATGATGGAGTAACAGGACCAGATTTACTCTCTCACTTTAAAGTATGAGAAAGCTGGACAAAATTGATAAAATAGTAGTTTTCAGACATTGGGCAACAGGCAGCGATCTCTAAGGGAAGGAAAACAGAGGCGGTGAGCCCTGCCATCGCCCCCAGCTTCCCGCCTAGAGACGTACAGGCCAGAGCAGGGAAGGAAGGGGAAGCCAGGTGGAGCCTGGTGGTCTCACTGAGCTGAGGAGACAGAATCTGGAGTTCAGGGAGGCCACGCAACTAGAATTTGTGGGGTAAAATGCTGAAGGGGAAGTCGCTGCACAGAGAGCGTGTGCAAGGCATGTGCACACTGGCCAGAGCGGAAAGACACCCCACTATATGGGGCATCCGGCAGAGTCCTCCAAAGGGTGTTGCCTTAGAGGTGGGGCCGAGCAAGCCGCAGATGAAGGCTGCCCTGAGCTAATGCTAACAAGGCTTAAAGCAAGTCTTCCCCCCTGGTGTCAAACCACTTCCCCGTAACCCACTGCATCTTGGAACAAAGCCAGCAATATTTAAAGGAATACAACCAAATCCAGCTCTCAACAATGTAAAATTTAAAATGCTGGTTGAACAAATCAATACAGGGATGGTGGATGGTGGGAGCCAGGTTTCTGACAGTTGGAGAGGGAGGTTACAGATAAGCAAAAGGGAAAGCTGGAGTGAACTCTGTAGGTTAGAGTTGGAGACATCAGTATGAACTCATGTTTAGCATAATATAGATACAGAAGGATAGATGCAGAAACAATTATAGATATGTGTGTATACATGGGTTGTGTCTGCTAAGAGGGCCCAGACGCAGTGATATACTACTAGCAACAAGCATATCCGGCCAGATATTGGTTTTTAATACCATTCTCCAAGAAAAGGAGAAATGGACCAGAGTAGGGAAAATACAACATGAGCCAGGCCATCTTGTAGTACCAGAAAGTAAGTTCTCCAAAAACAAAAATGTGGGGCATGTCATAGGGACACAGGAACCAACCTGAAAGAGCTCCCAATGGCCAAAGCTGGACCAATTTGGACAATAAAATAATGTAGTATTGGATTGTAACAAAAGCATGAAATAAAAATACATGAGTCTGGGGCCAGCCCCAGTGGTCTAGTGGTTAAGTTTGGCATGCTCCACTTCAGTGGCCTGGGTTCAGTTCCCGGGCATGGACCTACACCACCTGTCAGTGGCCATGCTGTGGTGGCGACCCACATACAAGAAGAGGAAGATTGGCCGTAGGTGTTAGCTCAGGGCAAATCTTCCTCACCACCCCCCCAAAAGAAAAATACATGGGTCTGTACTGATATAAATACATGACTGGATAAATAAATTTAATTGAATTAATAAATAAGGGGGAGAACAGGTAAATCTTTCTTACAGAAGAATTGCCAATAATATATGTAAATACTCTTCTACAGGATGTAAAGCTTAGTTCTCATCCTCTTGAGTGTGGGCTAGACTTAGCGACTTGCTTCCAAAGAATAGAGGAGAGAAAGGAAAAAATAATAACTTTACAGTGGAGAAACCTGGTAAAAAGCACCTTAACGATGTGCTGAAGGTTGACGTCACTGGTGATGTCATGTGAATATCATCAAACTCCTAATGTGATGTGATGAGAAGGGCACTTCACTTTCCAGAAACTTATAACTCCAATCTAATCATGAGAAAAACAATAGACAAAACCAGAATGGGGGCCATTCTATTGGATACCTGGCCAGTACTCCTCAAGACTGTCAAGGTCATGAAAAATAAGAGACTAAGAAATTGTCACGGATCAGAGGATACTGGGGAGACATAACAATTAAATGCAATGTGATATTCTGGATTAGATCTTGGAACGGAAAGAGGACATGAACGGAAAAACTGGTGAATCCCAAATAGAGTCTGGAATTTAGTTAATAGTAATGTACTGATGTCAGTTTCTTACTTTTGACAAATTTACTGTGATAAGGTAAGATATTGACAATGGGGGAAACTGAGTATGGGGTGTATGGGAACTCTCTGTACTGTCTTTGCAACTTTTATATAACTCTGAAATTATGGGGGCTGGCCCTGTGGCTGAGTGGTTAAAGTTCCATGCGTTCCACTTCAGTGGCCTGGGTTTTCGGGTTCAGATCCCAGGCACGGACCTACTCTACTTGTCAGCCATGCTATGGAGGCATCTCACATACAAAATAGAGGAAGACTGGCACACATGTTAGCTCAGGGCGAATCTTCCTCCCCTAAAAATAAATCTGAAATTATTCCAAAATAAGAAGTTTATTTTTAAAATGTCCAGCATTCAATGAAAATTAACAGGCAAGCAATGAAAGAGAAAAATATGACCAATAACCAGGAGAAAAATCAATCAGTAGAGATAGACCCAGAAATGTCACAAATGGTAGAATTAGCAGACAAGGATATTTAGAACAATGATTATTAATAGACTCCTCTTGTTTAAGAAGAGAGACGAAAGCATGAACGTGATGAGAAATAAAAAATATCAGAAGGGCTCAAATTAATCTTCTAGAGATGAAAAATGTAATATCTGAAATGAAAAATACACTGGATAGGATTAACAGCAGATTAGACACTGCTGAAGAAAATATCAGTGACCTTAAAGTCATAGCAATAGGAACTATCGAAAATGAAATGCAGAGGGGGAAGAAAGCCTGGAGGTGCAAGGACCTAATAGAGCCTCAGTGATCTGTGGGACAACATCAAGAGGTCTAACATATGTGTAATTGGAGTTCCCGAAGGAGATGATGGGAATGGAAAAGATATTTGAAGAAATAATGGCTAAAAATCTTCCAAATTTGATGAAAACTATTAACCACAAAACCCAAAAGCCTCATGAACCCCAAACAGAAGAAACCTGAAGGAAAACCACACCTGGGACATCATAGTCAACTTGCTGAAAACCAGTGATGAAAAAAACAGTGCCTGGCACAAATACGCAATAAATATTTTTCAAACGTTGAAATGAATGAGATTAACCACTGTTTAGAATGTCAACTAAAAGCTATGGAGAAAATAAAACAGGAGAAGGGGAAAAGGGAGACCCAGAGGAAGAAAGGATGCTGTTTTCCTTAAGTAACATTTGAGCAGAGCCTGGAGGAGGTGAGGGAGCAACCTGCACCGATACCTGGGGAAAGAGATCCCAGGCAGACAAACAGCACCATGGGGGCAAGTTTGGACACAGGGAGACTGTTTAGAGGCCATTGCAATAATCCAAGGGAGAAATGACGGTGACGCAGACAGGGAAGCATCCGTGGGGAGGGTGAGAAGTGGTCAGAGTCTGGGTACCTTTTGACAGTAGAGACACCAGGATTTGCCAAGGGGTTGGATGTGGGGTAGAGAGAAAGGGAAATGAAGGAAGACTGGAAAGTTTTTGGCCTGGGTAATTAGAAGAATTGAGTTGCCGTTTATAAGAAGGGAAGACTTGGTGATGAGCAGGTTGGGGTGGGATGAGGATCAGGGATAGCAAATACACAGCCATCTCCTCCATCACCATGGCAGACATCACTAATAGATCACCCTACCCTTTCTCATCAATCTTAGATGTGGCCTTAAGATTCTTCTCAACACAGTGCATGTAGTAGGCCCTTAGTAGTTCACTTCAGAGGCAACACGTGTAGCAGTTGAGAGTTTGATCTTAGAGGCATGATTCCCTGGGTTCAAACCCTGGCTCCACCACTAAATAGCTTATGACTTTGGGCGGGTTATTTCATTCCTCTGAACTTCAGTTTCCTTATTTGTTAAATGCTTCTGAATTTCCTAGTTTTTTAATATATTGCATAGGTAATACTTGGCACTTATTGAGTTTTGGGGACGATTAGATGAGAGAATGTATGAAAAGCCCTACACACGGTGCCTGGAACACTGTAAGGGCCCCCCAAACGGTGGCTGGCACAGGCCACCATGAGTATCTATGGGTTCACTAATACCCTGCCCTAGGAGGGGCCCCTAGAAGGGGTGAGCACGGGATGGAGGAACCCAGGAGCAAGAGCTCATGTCTGATCTCTGCCCTGTGGGTCCTTAACCAGAGTTCTGGAGAACCCGACAAGGGCCCAGATGAAAATTCTCCCATTTTTGGAGAGAGTGGGCCGTCGTTGAAATATAAGAAGTCCCTGTTGAAAAATGTCCCTGCTGTGAGCGCTGCTGGGTGGATTAGCTGGCATGCCTTCTCCTCCATTGAGCAGAGTCGCAAGCTAATAAATATTTCAGAATTGGCTGTATTCAATCCAGGCCTTGTCCCGTTTGACGTCTGTTCTCTCAGCTTTCAGAAGGAGACAGGTGCAGAAGGATGAAAAGGGATTTAATTACTAAACACCCCCCACTCCCGATATGCAAACGCATGCTGTACTGTGCACACACCTACTGCACACGGTCACGCACACCTCGTGCACTCACGCACATGTATGGGCACAGCCCTGGGCACACGTGTCCCCATGGGGCCCGTAGCACACCCACACTGAGTGATCTACGAGTGCACACATGCACACCTGCACACAACTCACATAGGAGCCTCATATAAGCACATGGGCAAACAGTACACGTGGATAAGTGTGTCCCCAAACGTGGACACAGGACCCGGGGATGTTAACACAGGCATGTTTGTAGTCAACATATATGGATAGACATGCACACATACATTTATAACACATGCTCTTACATACGTGCACATACCCAATAATATAGCCACACAGAAGTACATGTTCACACATGCATGTGCGTGATGTGTTTCTGAGAAAAGAGAAGTTCAGAGGCCCTGTCACCAACAAGCTGTACTATTTGCCTGGGGGAAAAATGAAGTAACGTAGGTGAAAAAACAAATTGAAAGGGGGCACACAGGCCTTTCACACTGAAAACTTCTATTTTCTTTGACGCATTATTGAGCACATGCACACGACACACAAATGCACACCTGTACACACAGCCCTACAGGTTCACCAACATTCCATGCCCAAGATGCACGTCTTCTTCCCTGTACAGAAACTGTCATGCACCCCCACAGTAGTGAGTATGTCTTTGATTAGGCACACTTTTGCTCACATAGGCATTTGCATGACGTATGCACTGACACACACACACACACTCACCCCTCTGCTGGGAATCTCAGTTCTTTCCTCCTTTCTGAGAGCTCTGCCCGTCTCTTGCTGCCTGTCCTCTGAGCCGCTGGGGAAACAGAGAAACGCATGACCAGGCGTCTGGTGCTGATGGGGAGAGAGGAGGTCACGCCTCTGGGTTCCGTCTTAGTGGTAAGGCTCGGGGCAGGGGGCCGAGGGATGACTGGGAAGCAGGAGGCACGGGGTGGGGGGCAGGATGCTGACTAGCAGCCCTCAGATTCTCTGATGTCCACCCTGAGGGCTGGCCACTGGCCCAGGGGACAAGGCCTCATCTCAGAGGCTCAGGGGACCCCCTTACTAAGACCCCACCTGAAGATCTGAGAAGCCCAGGTAGCTGGTGCCTGCTGTGCCCCCCGTTCACAACTTTGCTCATTCATTGATGGAATAGCCAATGAGCACCTTCTCAGTGTCAGGAGAGACCTAAGGACTGTTATTTGTGCTGTGCTAGTGAGGAATCCCTAAGGGCCTGTTTCTCAGTGAGCACCCAGTCCCACCCAGACCAGGCCTGCGGGTTAGCCTCAGCCCTCAGGGGCTAGCCTCAGCCCTGTGCCAAACAGAGTCCAACCATGATTTTTTTTCAGGCAGGGCCATTGCAAGCAGACAGGGTTGGGAGGGATTGGGGGCTTTCAAATAACCAATCAGGGGGTTCTAGGGAAATGTATGCAAATAAAAGATGCAAAGTAGCACTGAGTCTCTTTGCATCTGCAGCCAGCCCGACCTGCCCCAGGTGAGCACTTCCTTCCCTTTGGCAGGAAGGATGGGAGCTCCAGTCTCGGCAGGAAGCAGGCCTCCCTGCCTGTGGGCCTGGGGGCCATCCCCACTTCCCGATCCCTCTCACCACTGCCAGGCCTAGCTAGCTCCCCTGTTTGGGGATGCGGGTCCCCCCTTCTCCTGCCCCAGCCTCAGCTGGCTCTGTCCACACTCAGTCATACCATGTCACACTCATTTTTGGTCCAGCACAAACTTATCCACACACAAATACCCACTAATGTGTATACATTTATATACATCTGCACATTCATTTATGCAACCATTTGCGTTACCCACATATGTGCTCACAGACTCATTGTACACACTCGTCTTTGCACGCTCACTCTTAGACACGTTCACACTGTTATATATACCTATACACTTCATATCTTTGTATTAGCACATTCACACGCACTCACACCTTAGCACACTCATTCACACACATGCACATCACTTCCCGGTGTTAACATACACCCACACGCGTGCCTTCACACACCTATCCTTGACCTTGTGGGAGCCTGTGGACCTGAGTCCCATCCAGTCCAGGATCTTGGGTGAAGCAGCGGGGTGGCGCCATGGGGAAGGCTGAGTGCCCCCACTGGAGGGCCCACTTCCTGGAGGCTGCCTCAGTGGCCAGTGGCCAGGGCCCACCTGGCCCGCTGCAAGCTTCCCTGAATGGATGGGGACCCCTACCACAAACCCCCCACCAGCCTCGGGGACAGGCAGGAGGCTGGGCTCCCCGGATAATGCCTCCCTCAAGAAGCAGTAATTGAGGGGGAGAGAATTAGATAATCAGCACCACCAGGAAGTGGGATGAGCCTGCGTTGCCTTTGTTCCTAGAATGAGCAAGCGAGGATGGGAGGGAAGGAACCCAGCCAAGCTCGAGGGTGGCTGGAAAGGAGAGTAGGTGCCCTCATCCCTCATCTGCCGCCCGGTGGGGCCACTACTAGGAGTAAGGAGGGTACTGTCAGCCCCCAAGCCCACCCGTAGGGGTATCCTTAGGGAGCCAGCTGGGCCTTGGAGGGGACTGGGAGCCACCTCATTGCACCTGAGTCCTACCCTCACTTCCCCTGAGCCCTCCCCTTCACCACCGTGTGCCAGAGAGGCTGCCAAGAGCCCAGCAACAAGGTGGACCTGAGTTCAAATCCTGGCTCTCTCACTTCTTAGTTGTGTGACCTTGGTGATTCCGTCAGCTCTTCAAGCCTCAGCTGCTTCCCCATGACCCTTCCTGCAGGTGCCGTGCACTTTGGGCTCAGGGAGCACTAATGACAGCGCCCACGCTGAGCGCCGACCCAGCACCCGGGCTGTGTGGAGGGCCTTGTGCATGGTCACATCAAGTCTTCCCAACACCCCTTGAGGCCAGTTCCCCTCCTATAGATGAGGAAACTGAGGCATCGGAGGCCATATGAATGTGGGGTCAAGCACCAGCAAGCGGCAGAGCCTGGATTTGAACCCAGGTCTCTGTGACACCAGGGCCCATGATTTCCATCTCCAACAGGCTGCTGTCCCTTGTCCACCTGCGACCCCCTCCCAGTCCAGGGAAGAGCCCACAGGCTTCTCCACACCCCTCCAAGGAGACTGTATTGTCACCCAAGGAAATGAGGCGATCACAGGGGAGTCTAGGAGCGGGCGGGCCACCTTTTCCAGCCTCTCCTCGATCCCCATCTGCATCCTCGCCAGGTACACCGCCGTTTGCCTCCGCGCCTGCTGCACACGTCCTCACACACTCGTGAACACATCCTTGGCCCGGGCGTGCCAGGCATCCACAACCAGGGGACCCTTCGGGAGGCTCTTCCCACTTGGTCTCTGAGGCCGCCCCTTCCTGGCCTTGCATGGAGGGAGTACCTTCTAGCCCTGCAGTACTTGGAACTTTATACCCATTACAGCCCCAGCCCATCACAGAGATGCAGTCGCTGAGGCCAGGGATGGCCAGGGGCTTTTCCAAAGGCCTTCTCTGGGCCTTGGTTTCCCTCCTTTAACAGGTGGGTTGGACTCTTCCTCGTCCCTTCCTAGATCTTCCTGTCTCAACTGCCATGGGCGCCTCATACCTTAAGCCAAGCTCAGAATGACGAGGAAGCTTTTCCAAACTGCAGGCGCATTCAACTCACACCAAGATGCTGCAAGGATGGGCAGAGCACGCGCCGGCTGCGGGGCGTTTGCTCCTTCCCTGACTTCACCATCCTATTCTCTGCCTGTCTGGTTCTAAATGGACAGAGCACTGGAGCGGGAGTCCCAGCCCAGATGGTGTCCTGACTGTACCACTTCTCGCTTCTGACCTGGGACAGGAGAGCTCAGCACCCAGCACACGGGGCATGACTTATGTCCCTGCCCTTCTCCAGCCTCAGTGTTCTTATGTGTAAAACGGGCACGATGATGACACCCTTCGGGAGCTCAGAGGGTATGGGGTGGACAATAAATCACCGTCTGCTTATGGTTGGTGAGCCCGGACTGTGGGCTTGGCCCTGTTCTAAGCGCTTTACCTGCGCCCCCTCCTCCAGCCCCACAAAAATCCTACGGACAAGGTACTCTTATCATCTACCTGCTGTTCCCTCGGCTTGGAAGGCTTTCCCCCCAGATCTGCCCAGGTGGCTCCAGACCTCTTTTTGGGACTGACCTCCCGTCTCAAGTTGTAATGCCCTCGCCGCACTGCCTCTGCTTCCGTCCTTATCCCGCTGAGTATTTAGTTCCTTTATCTTGAATGTCGCCTGTGTCTTACACTAGGATGAGAGGTCTGTGGGGCAGAGATTTGCGTCTGTTTTGCTCACTGCTGCTTTTCTGGTGCTCAGAGCAGTGCCCAGCTCATAGCAAGTGCTCAGTATATATTTAGTGAGTGGAGATCCACTTTACAGATGAGGAAACTGAGGCCCAGAGAGGTTCTGTGAGCTGCTCGAGTGATAGGGCCAGAGTCCAGCCTTCTCAGGATTCCCCAGCCCTATAGAGGCCCCCCCACCCCGCACCCCCAGGCATCTCAGTCCTGGCCTGGGACCTGTGTTTCCCCTCTGCCCTGCTCTAGGTGGCAGTGGTGGTGGGCAGACAGCCCCCTCACCCCCATCCTGGCCCTTCCACCCTCCCTCAGGGACCAGAGACTGGGAAGGGCCGCTGGGGGGCGGGGAGGAGCCTGATCTCTCCCCCTTCCCCCTCCCCAGCTGCCCGCCCCTCCCAACCCCAGGCTGGAAATCTGACACCCGAGGCCCATCTGCTACCCTCATGTCCTCCCGCCCCTGGAGGCCACTGGGCCGGCGGCTGCGGAGCAGTGATTGTTCGGGGCTGAATGGGCAGGCCTGGCGCCCACGCCAGGTGCACCATTGTGAAGGCCCTGACACCTGCCTGGCGGGGTGCAGGCCCTGCCCGCCTGGACCCTCGACCGGCTGAGAGGAGCCGCCCACCCGCCTCCCTGGATGGGGCTGCAGGCCAGGCTCCTGCTGCAACCCCCAGGGTAGAGTGACCCCAACAACATCTTGAGCCCCTGCCCTGCTCCGATCTGTCTCCCCAGCCCCTCTACCCCATCACCTCTCCAGTCCTCTCTTTGCCTCTCAGCCCTGGTCCGAGCACATCCTGGGGGGCGGTGAGGCCACCACTTACTGGCTGTGATGGGCAAGAGACACAAGCTCTCTGAGCCTGGATTTCCTCTCTGTGGAATGGGGATGAGCACAGAACCCTCCACACAGGAGCATTGGGAAGATCAAAGGCTATGTCCATGCCGTGCTTGACACAGAGTGGGGGACAGAGAAAAGCAATTATTCCTATGAAGACCTAGCAGCAGTGTGCAGAGGGGAACCCAGGGAGCTGGGCTCAGCCCCCAGCAAGCCCAGCCCAGGGAGCCCCCAACCCGCCCCCCTGTCTGCCTCCCCGTGCCCGGCCTCCCGCCCGCTCTATGAAAATTTAATGCCGGGTAATGACAGTCTGGGCTAATGAAAGAGGCTTCTCTTCTGGCAAAAAGAGAAAAACAAACAAAAATCAACAACCTGCAAGGGGGCATTAACTTTTCATGAGATGCTCTCCCCACTGACACCCGCCCCCCCTGCCCTGGCTCACCCAGGCAGCGCCAAGCCCCCTCCTTCCTTCCTTCCCTCGGAGCTGGGCTGGGCAGCCTGAGGTGGGGGTTGGCTGTTTGGGGGGCATCTTTCTGGGGCTCCTCCACAAGGCGTCTGCCAGCCCTGGGGAGGGAGGGGATCCTCTGAAGGCCTTTGGGAGCCCATGGAGGGCTCCGGGATGGGGCTCCAGCCCACAGAATCTTCTCTGGATTCTGGGGGTTGGGTTGAGGGGTGGGGGACGAAACCCAGAGTGGGCGGGACAGAAGAGGAAGTGTCCAGGGCTCCCCTCCCTTCTGCCAGCAGTGGCCTGTGCAGTGCGGCCTCCCAGCTTGGCTGTCTCTGCTGCCAGCCAGGCTGGAAGTGGTTAGAGAAGGGCATGAAGCGCCTCTTGCTCTCTTCCCTCTCTTTGTGGTATCCTGGAGAGCCATTGGCTGCTGCCTGTGATATCCTGAGAGATGCGACAATTAATTTTCTTTTAATCAAGGTCGGATGAAGTAAATTGGTGTGGTTCTGCAGCCCTTCATTTTCTGTTTTTGCAGTGATGCAAAACAAATACGATCAAATTATGCTCCTTCTCACCTTATTGAATTAGGAAGCATGACTGATCAGAGGGAGTGGAAATGTTCTATACCATGGAGCACCCCCCCTGCAGCCCCCACCCCAGCCTCAGTCTCCCTGGATTCATGGGGACTCAGAGCAGGTTCACCGGCCCCAGAGATTCAAGGGTGTTGGAGGACAGCACCTGACATGGTCGGTGCTCAGTGCACAAGTGACTGACTGAATGAACGAATAGCGAGCGAGTGAGCGGCGGATGCAACTGGTCATTAGATGAAGCCGGACGGGCTGAGAGAAGGACTCACTCTGGTAAAACGCAGAGTTACATCTGTCCAGGCTCTCTAGAACATCACCTGGTTTGCTTCTTGATAGAATTTATCACCGTCTGAAATTATCTTGTCCATGTGTCTGTCGACATATGTATTGTCTTCGCTCCCTCTCGAATTTGTGCTCCGTGAGCTCCAGGCCTTGTCTGCCTTGCACACCACAAGTCCTGGCACATTGGAGGTGTTCGTTAAATATCAGTTGACTGCGGGAATGATGCTAATACATCCCAGTTGACTGGCTGGGCTCCTGGTTCAGCAACAGTGACAGACATTGACAATCCTAAGGCCACATCGTTGGTGCCACACAGAGATCTGAACTCAGGGCCACCAGATCTAATTCTGCGTGGTAGGGTTGAGAAGGTGACAGTAAAGCTGAGTCTGAAAAGACAAGTAGGAGGTGGACCAAGGACAAGCAGGGAGAGAATTTTTGGGCAGGGGAGCTGCATATGCAGAGGCTGGTGGTCAGCAATTACAAGGCTGGTTTGGAGAGAGGACGGCTAGCTTGCCTGGCAAGAGAAGCTGCCACAAATGGGACAGTGTGGTCTGGTAGCTAGGGATGTGCCCTGGGGCACCTGGCTAAGCTGGGTTCAAATCCCAGCTCCTTTCTGGGACACTTCTGCAGTGAGGATGACAATTGACACCTTATCCCAGAGCCATCTGACCAATGAATGAGGTGACAATCATGTCAGGTGTCCTCACACGGTAGACACTCGATGAATGTCAGCCTGCATCATCACCATCCTCTTTACTTCTATTCTGAAAGGTAGGTTGGGGTTAGATTGGGAAAGGCCTTGAATGCCATACCAAAGAGGTGGACAGAGCAGACAGGCATGTGGGCTCCTCAGGCTGCCGGCTGACCCAGCCTGCAATGCTCAGGGCAAGTCAGGCAAGTTGGATCTCTGTGAACAAATCCACTTCGCAGGCACCAGGAGAGCTGGCTGTCTGAGGGAGCCTGAGCATCCTTCTCTAAAGCCAAGACGAAATTTCTGTAAAGTGAATGATCCCTCCTCAAGCTCGAAGTAGTGAGTCAAAAGAATTACTTTTGCTTACAGTGAGGCTGACCTGCTCCGTGGTTCTCAAGAGTGTGCTGGAACGCTCCGATCCTCCACTGCAGCAGGTCCTGTCTCAGGTGGTGAGGGTGGGGACACGGAGGGCGTGGAAGATGTGGTTACCACCTTTGGGAACTTGGAGCTTAGGGGGACAAGACAGGCACATATAGTGATAAATGCCATGAAGAAACAAACAAGGGATATGCACATATACGTGCCCCCAAGAAAAAGGAAAGAGACCGGAGCAGTTACCCAGCCCCCCAGAGGCAGGGACGCTGACTCCAGGGCATTGGGGTGGAGGGCCAGATGGCTCAGGGAGGCACTGTGGGGCAGGAAGGCTGCCTGGAGGAGGCCAGAGAGCTTTATACAGGGGTGTAATGGGAATATGAAGCAAGGATGAGGTGATCCCAGAGGAAAGAGAAGCGTTTGGGAGGCTCAGGCACAAGGCGAGTCCCCAAGGGCAAGTAGACAAGTGGGAGTGTCCATCTCTCACTCCCGGGGGCGAGGCCTGCTGGGAAAACACCCCTCGAACCTGGTCCTTAGGAGCCTCAAGGAAGTCCCCTCTGAGCCCCAGGCCCACAGAGCTGCTCCTCCTCAGCATGCCACCGCTCTCGGGTTTTAGGATTAAAAGGCTTGAGGCTCACACCAGTGCCATCTCCAGCCAGACTCGGGGCAGGATGTTGTCACGGGCAAGCTTTAGGCTTCCTGGCTCTATCGTGTCTGAGTTGTGTGGCCTTGGGCAAGTGACTTGACCTCTCTGGGTTTGAATGGGATGAATCTCACAGGCCCAGCAAATTCCTTGATTTCTTTGGGCCTGCCCTGCCCCAGGGGAGTCACTTAGCTAACTCTGGGTCCTCAGCCTGGGCCAGGGTGAAAAGAGACCAAGGGATGCCTGAGCCACTAAGCAGAGGGATGACCCTGGGCATAGCTCCATGGGCTTCCCCAGTGTGTGCCTGCTGTGTCTGTGGGCCTGGGCCACAGCCTGCGGGACCAGTCTCAGGGTGGGGACTTCTGCTCAGCAGCTGAATCATCACTCTCTTTGGGTGCAGCTGGTGACCCAAATGGGGCAAGATCATGACATATCTTTATCTCTGCTATCTCTCCAATGCCTCTCCTTCCTCTTCCTCTTCCTGTTCTCATCCCCTCCTCCAGTCACTGGGTGGGCCAGACTGACACTGTGACTACTCAGCCCCAAATCTCTCCAATGATAGACAAAGTCTATGGTCCTCCTAGGCCTTCTGTCTCTTCTTCTCTAAATTCCACAACGGTAGAATAGTTGCCATTTATTGAGCACTTGCCAATTATGCACTGCTTTGCATCCATTAAATCTAATCCCTCTATTTGCCAGGTGAAGTTGTGACTATTATCATCTCCATTTTACAGGTGATGAAAAAGAGGCTCAGAGAAGTTGGATGGCATGCCCAAGGTTGCAGAGCCAGAAATGGCTGAGCTAGGACTTTGAGTTGCTCTGGTGCCAGAAGCTCATGATCTTTCCATGATGCTTTGTGCAGTTCCTCCTCATCAGGCTTCTCTTAACTCTCTAGCGGCCTTCCCCATCTCAGAGTCCCCAGTCCCAGGAGGCTGTAACTGGGTCCCACTAAACTGACTTGTCCCGGGTCCCAGTCCATCAGGGCTCTTCTGCCAGCAGCTGATCCGGTCACTTCCCCCAGCCATTTTAATGGATCGCGTCTCATCAGGAACTTGGTAACTCTGGCAAAGGAGCCTCTAGAGACGCTGGCTGCCCGAGTCCAGAGGAACGAGGCCAGCGTATGGGGCGTCTCTCAGTCTGCTCTCAGGCAGCAGACGGGAGAAGACTCCTGGGACCATGTCCCCAAAGAGGCCTGGGATGCAGGCGGGGAGGTGACGAGGGGGACAGGGCAGCGGCAGGGTGGGGGCCCCAGCTGGTGAGCGGTGATCCCTTCTTATCTGGCAGCAGCGCCTCCTGCTTTTCCAGGCTGAAGTTTCAGATCTCGTTTTCACTTTGGCCTTTGGTCGCACCCAGAGGGGGTGGCAGGGAGGGCTGGGGGGCCGTGAGGGGTGTGGGGAGAGTGGATTCCAAGGAGACACCTCCTCCCCCACCACGTCGAGCGTCTGTTGTCAGAAGTGATGCTCTGAGGACAAATGACAAGGTGGCCCAGAGCCAGAGCTCTGTCAACGTCGCCTCTGGCCCACTCTCGGGGCTGCTCCTTTTTCTGTTTTCCAAATGAAAATAGCTATGCTGGATGTTTCCCCTCTGATTATTGAAGTCACATATGTTTGTCGTATAAGGCTCAGACAACATGGAAGAGAAGTCCCCAGATCTCCCCTCCCCGTTGCTGACACCGGGGGAAGAGGCGGCTGTTTCTATGCGTACATCCGCGAAGACATCTTTCTCTGCTAGGGAAAACAGGACGCTATGCCTCAGACTGTTTTGGAAACTGCCTTTTTCACTTCTGATGTGTTTTGAACATTTCTCCATGCCAGTACACTGAAAGCTACGTTCAATGACTGTGTAAGATTCCTTACTCTGCGTTGTATTCGCCAATTCCTTCACCCTGGACTTCAAAATTGTTTGATTTGGGGCCCTCCCTGGTAGGGTGGTCCACAGCGGACTCCTTTTGCTTTCCTCTCCTGGCCCCTCCTGCCAGGACTCAGCATCTGTCTCCCCCGTTCTTCAGCTCCGTCCTCCGAGGAAGGTCTTGCCTCACAAGGACATGAGCTGGTCCGGGGGCTGGGCAGGGTTTGATGCAGTGGAAGGAACATGAGCATGAATTCCAGAGACCAGGGTTCAAGTGTCGCCCTGCCCTATACGAACCATGAGGACTTGAGTAAACTCTTTACCTCTCTGAACCTCAATTTTCCAATGTGAGTATGGGGGAGATAGTCAACTCACTTGGCAGGGCTGCTGTGAGGAACTCGTGAGCGTGTTCCATCCCCGGCTTGGGCAGGGCAGGGGCTCAGCATGGCTGAGAGGAAGCCAGGGCAGAGGCAGGAGGGTTTGTGCAGGCGAGGCAGGGGCAGCCTGAGCAAAGGTGGGGAGGGACCCTGACTTCCTCCATTCCTTCATCCTCACTCCCTCCAATCTTCTCATTTTGATTCTTCACTTTAAGAAACTCGCACACACATGCTTATTGTGGAGAAATCAGAAAACACATAAAGATTCTAAGGAGCAAATATAGTTCCCTGGTGATTGATCCCCTGAATTAACTGCTGTGAACATGTCCCAGTCGTGGGTTTGAACAGTGGAGCCACCCATCCCCCGGGGGTCGTCCACGACTGACCCACGAGGTCTGGGCTTGGTCCACAGTAAGCAGGATTTAGGGTAAATTTGGGAGGGACTGTCCCAGCTGAGGGGTCAGTATCCCTGGCCCAGGTGATGGAGGAGAACAGAGGAGGACAGAGAGGAGCCTCAGGACCAAATGCTAGGGGAGTCCCTGGCTGGGGTCCTACGGAGGTGGCAGCCTTGGGGACAGGGAAGCTTGAGGGTGGAAGTGAAGGGCTGAGGAGAGGTGGCAAGTGGCATTTTGGAGGAGATAGCTCTTACAGAAGGGAGGACTCGGGAGAAGAGAAGAAAGAGGGCAGGGAGGGACCATGGAAGCCAGAAACCTGAATTGGTGAAGGGAGCTGGTGGAATGAAAGATGGTGGTGGGCTCTGAAAATGTGTGTGTCAGCAGTGGGCAGACCCCGCCAACACTCAGAGCTGCCAGGCAAGGAGGCACTTTCAGGGCGCGTGGAGAAAGGGCCAAAGAGCCAGGGCGAGTGATAAATCTGGCAGGGCCTACTCGCACCCCCAGAACCCCATCTCCTCCAGCCACCCCTGGGGAGCCGGGTACCTGGGGGTCCCTCCATCATTTTTCATCATCCGCTTGCCATCACCGTCTCCCCAGGAACGTCCTTCATCCGGCCCGCAGGGTTCATGTCACCCCATGGAGCGCGGGCTCCGTGCCACTGTACACTTCGGAGAATCATTAGCAGAAATCATTAGCTAGAATACAGCCTCCCCCATAAATCTCCCCTGCACCTGGATCGTTTGTCCGTGCCTAATTTCCATCTCCCGAACTTTATGATTTGTCCCTCGTTTGATGAGCGCTTCTCCCATCAATTGTGCCGTAAGTGCTTGCAGAGAAAGACCCCCCGCACTGACCCCATCTCAGACGGACGGGTTTGGGCTCCTTGCCCTGCGTGCTGGGTGGAGGTCCCCTCCCCAGCCCCCTCCTCGTCGCGTTCCTCAAAGGGCAGCTTAAAGACGCTGTGTCTGCAGGCTCCCTCAGTGATGGGAAGCAGAGCTGGGCCCAAAGTGTGGCTGGGACGGTGAGGGGAAGAGGGAGGTGGAAGGCCCATGGCAGGCTGGGTGGTGTGGTGGGGAAAAGTCCAGGGGTAGGCGTCAAGAGGCTTGGATTTTCGTCTCTGCCCTCAACTTACCGTGTGACCTCAAGCATGTTGCTTTCCCTCTCCCAGCCTCAATTTCCTCATCTGATGCATAAGGATAATGCTGCCCATCTTTCATGGTTATGGTGAAGGTTGCAGTCATTCATTCATTCATTTGCTGATTCATTCACTCACCTGTGCTTTTGCACATTTAAAAACCACTGAATAAGTTCATCTACTCTGTAAGCATTCTTTGAACACCTGTTATGTACCAGGCCATCCCGGGTGCAGACAGAATCAGCACAAGACTGGAAAGCTGGCAGAGCTCGAAGGAACCTTGATGTCTGCTAAGAGCCAGGGCCTTTGTGCCAGGAGAGGTGGGTTTTGAATCCTGGCTCTACCACTGACAAGCTGTGTGACCTTGGGCAAGTCATTTGACCTCTCTGAGTCTCAATTCCTTCTCCTGTAAAATGGGGGTGAAATGAGTGACCGTGTGGAGAGCACCTAACACACAGCACACGTGTGACACGACACCCATGGCCGTTGTCGTTCTGTCACTATGAGGATGCAGGAGAGACGGCGGCTTTCGTAAGACACAGAGGGAATTGGAAAATGTGAATGAGAGTATCTAGAGAAATGTGGAAGGGACAGAAGCTGGAGGCCAAGGGCTTCTGCCCGGGAGGGAGTTTTTCGAGCCCTGTCTCATTACCCAGCTGAAGCTTTTGGAAATGCCAGATGAATCCCAGGAAAGGGGCTGAGAGGAGGTTAGGGGCAGAACTTGGATTTCTACACCCTACAAAGGAAGGGTGTTCCCAGGACCTGTCCTCAGGAGG
This sequence comes from Equus quagga, assembly GCF_021613505.1. Taxonomy (NCBI): domain Eukaryota; kingdom Metazoa; phylum Chordata; class Mammalia; order Perissodactyla; family Equidae; genus Equus; species Equus quagga. The sequence continues at coordinate 40,644,752 of NC_060271.1, forward strand.
CCTTGGGGCCCCAAGGAGGCGCCTGCTCCCCAGGCTGGGGCGAGGATGTGGCATCCAGGAAATTGGGAAACCCCATTGGCGGGCCCTTCTAGAGGCAGATCTGCAGATCTGGGAGGCTCCCCAGCCGGGGCACATGTACCTCTGAGTTTTGGGACACAGAGTTCAGCCCAGTCCACGCACGGAGGGTGCTGGGAAAAGCTAGGGCCTCTCTGAATTGGGGTGTGGCTGGGGGGCGTGGCTCAGGGAAGATGCTGTGCGTTCCAAAAGGACCCGTGGCAGGGGCAGGTCACCTGGAGAGGAAGCTGGGGAGGGGAACACCTAGTTTAACGCTGGGGACTGGGCCGACCTGAGGGCAGGGGAGGGGCTCAGACAGCACAGTGACCACCAAGCATGGCATCTGCAAGGATGTCCTTAATTACCACTGTGGGTGGCCCAGGAACCTGGTAGTTGGGTATATAAGTCATGTGGCCTCAGGCAAGCTACTTAACCTCTCTGAGCCTCAGTTTCCTCCTTTAAAAAAGGGATGATAATCCTACAGACTTCATAAGTTTCAACGCCTGGCACATAGTAGGGATTCAATAAATGACGGTTATTGTCATCATCTCAAGAACCGTTCTTGCTATGATGCACTTTTTTGCCTTCTTGCAAAATCACAAAGGGCAGGATTTTTATGCAAATTTTAAAGGTAGAGAAACTGAGGCCCAAAGGGGCTCAGAATTTACAGTTTCAAGCAGCCGGTTGGCGGCGAAGTCAGAACTAGGACCCAGGCCTCCTGACTCCCATCTCTTCATGCTACCTGGCCAGCAGACCGGGAGGATGGAGTGTCTGCCCTCAATGTGTGAATTCCCAGAAGCTTGAAAACAAAGAGCCGGGATTCAGATTCATCAACGTACTCCCACGGGGGTGACTCACCTGAGAGAGTGAGAGCCATACCTGTTCCAGCACATCCCCGCCCCCTGGACCGGCAGCAGTGGCCTTGCTGACCCCAGGGCCAGCGTAAGCGGGGGTGCAGAGGAGGGGAGGAAGGGGCCTTATCGCTTCATTCACCTGGGCGGACCACCGAGGCTGGGGCAGGCTGTCTCCCCAGCCCAAGCGAGGGTCCCGATGCTCTGAACCTTGAGGGATGCCCAGGGAGTGCCCTCTTCCCTGGGGCAGGAGAGTGGATTTGGGGGTGGGAGTGGGGCGTGGGGCCCCGGGCGCCACAGGCTGGGAAGCAGCTTGTAGATTTTACAGGTCACATTATCTTTTATGGGCATCCTAAAAAGAATGTCAGGCACTAGAGGGTTTTTTTCTCCTTTTCTTTCTCTCTCTCTCTCTCTCTTTTTGACTCTCATCCCTACAGTCGTCATTGCAGGATTTTTATTACAAGCCTGGCCCTGAGGAGCTGGGCAACCTCACTGGTCCCAGCGGAGCTCCGGGTCCTGGGGAGAGTCGGTTATTTCTTCCTGGGTGGGTGGAGTGACGCAGCTGGTGGTAGCAGCATGCTCCCTCCCTCTGCAGACTGGAAAGGGCCCCTGTCTCCCCCATCTAGCTAGGACATCCCCTAGACTTCCCAGTACGGTCTTCCTCCATCCCCCTCCCTGTGTCTCTGCCCACAGGAGAATTCTGTCCACAGTGGGGAACAACTCGCTTCCAGCATCAGCTGTCTGGCCCTGCTTATCCCAGATTGGGGTGGGAGGCTTGGGTCCCCATGAAGACCCTGACTCTCCTGACCTTTTCCCAGGCTCAGTTTCCGCTTGGTCCCATCTTCAGCTGATCTTGCGCCCAGACAGATGTCCGGCCCCTAGGGTCCCCAGTTTGGGGCCCAGAAGTCCTGCCTGGCCAGCCTCACCTCCCTCACCTTTAAAACAGGTTGGCTTCTTCAGAACTCATTACCCCAAGGGCATTGAGTTTGGGGCTTTGGCTCTTTACCTTTAAGGAAAATATCATTCTGGAATTGACAGGAAAGATCCAGAAGACAAGGGTGTGTGTGTTGGAGGATGCGTTTAGCCAGGAGAAGGGCATTCAAAGGCTCTTTGAGTCCGCATGGAGTGGCGGTTAGTGGCATTCACTTGGGGTCCCAGCTCCACCACTTACCGTCTCCGAGCCTCAATGTCCTCATTTATAACATGGGGTGATGATAATATTTCTTACCGCTTACAGTTGTTGAGGGAAGTCTCTGAGTTCACAGGGCCTGGCCCATAGTAACTGCTCAATAAATGCTAATGATCGTAATTAGTGTTATTATCAATAAGTCCGGGTTCATCTGAGCTACTGCTCTCTGTCCCTGGGGATTCCAGGAAAAGGGGACGTGGACTGACATGGCAGCAAGAGGCACCGAGGTGACACAGCAGGAAGAACTCCAGGCCATGATACCAGCAGCAAGGGGGATGGGGGTGTGACAGCTTCTTCCACTGAAATGGTTAAGAAAGAGGCGAGACTAGCCGAGAAAGCAAGTGCCACCCAGGAAAATTAGGCAGCGGGCCTAATGAAAACCAGGCAGCAGGCCAAGTGAGAAATGTGACCTTCCTCCTCCTGTTTTTTTTTTCCCCCGAGCCTGGGGTGTGATGAGGCAGGGTCTTTGCCTTCAGCTGGGTCTCAGGCAGGAGGTGCCTATATATACGGCTAAGATGGATGTTGGTAGGTGAGGATGGGGAGTGAGGAGACGGAAGACCCTGGGGAGGAGGAGCTGGGAGATGGTGTAGGACTGTATGAAGCTGGTCAACCAAATCTGACCTTAGAGTTAGACAGGTTTTTAGGGCCTTCTGGGATCCTAGAGAAGCTCTGATACAAGCCCATCATTTTACCTACAAGAAAAAGAAGACCCAGAGAGGCGAGGTGGCTCACATCGCAGGCAGGATGGGAGTCCTGCCTGACCTGAACCTGGGCTCCTGGCTCCAATATCCTTCAGATCTCCCCAGCTCTGGGGTTAGCCAGGGGAACTCAGGCCCAGGCCTTTGCACGCCTGGCTGTCTCAGGCCGGGACCGCTCAATCGCTGGGGCACGATGTCTCAAACCTTCTTCCCCAAAGTAAGGGCCACTAAGAGCAGCCCCCAGCCAGATGGGCCCCACGGGCAGCCCCAGGGGCCTCCTTAGGCTTGTTTCTCTTAAAAAGTTTACCTAAGTTTGAGGTGCTATCCCATAATGGATCTGTGTTGCTCAGATAAAAGATAATGCATCCCCGCCCAAATTTAAGAAAGAAATTGACGTATTGGGATACTATGCCAGGATTATCCTGCGCCCCACCTCCCTCTCACATGCAGCAATGTCTTGGGCAGGGAGGAACAGCATCTCCTGGCTAGAGAAGCTCAGAGTTCAGCGAGCCACTTGATGTCAGCCCTTCGAGGATAGAGGTTTCGGTCAGTTCTGTTCACTGCTGTGTTGCCAGCACTCAGAACAGAGCTTGGTGCATAGTAGTGGCTCAATAAATATGTAATGAACGAATGAATAGATGAGGTTGTCTGGGAAGGCTTGTCTGAGGAAGTGATACTGCAGCTAAATCTGAAGGCTGGGGAGGTGGAGAGAGAAGAGACAAGCCCTTGAGTCAGAGGGAAGAGCATGTGTGCAGGTCTTGCAGCAAGAAGAGCCCAGAGTGTTGGAAGAGCTGAAATAAGGCACTGTGGCTAGAGTGTATTGAGGGAAGTGCTGCGAGGGTGGCGTTAACTCAGTTCCTTTTCTTTCTGGCTGTGACCTTGGATCAGTTCTTGGTGGCCTTGGAGCCTCAGTTCCCGGGTCTGTCAAATGGGCTAATAAAAGCATTGGGAGTTGGGAGGACTCAGGGGTCAATGCACAGGGCCAGCCCATGGCCAGCCCCTGATACTCAGTGGCTCTGATCGTGATGATGATGGTAATAAAATCAATTATTATTAATAATAATTATTATTATCCTAATTACCGTCAAGAAGCTCTGTTTTTCATTCTACACCATGCCCTCTGCCCCATCCCAAACCCAGGCCAAGCTACTGCCTGGGGGGTACCCCCTTCTTGTCCCCACCACTCCTGAAGGTCAGGCCTCCTCAAGGTTATCTCGTTTTTCTCTGGATTCTGTGAACTCGAACAGGTCACATTCTGGGGCTGAAAAGCGTTGCTTTTTATAGCCTTCCCTGATGGCAAGGAATGCCATGGGGCCGTCCCGGGGAGTCCTGTCCCCTGGGCAGAGATACCTTTGGGGGCTGAGGGCCCCACAGCCAACCCAGCCCAACACCCCAGCTGTCTGGGGCTCTTCTAGGCCAGGCCCCCACCCCTGCCACGTGTCAAAGGGGCAGGGAGGCTGGCTGAGAAGGAGGAAATGGACAGAGAACTTGGACCCCTCGATTCCGACTCTGGTCTTGGGCAAGCCACTACCCCTCTCGAGGCTTCAGTTTCCCCATCTGAAAAATGGGACTGTTGGGCCTGCTGCCTCCCACAGTGGTGAAGGGTCAGGAGACTTTGGAAAGAATGGGGCAGAGGGCCAGCAGGTCCCACGGCCAGGCCCCCATCACAGTGGGAGGGGGAGGGAAGGGGACCAGGGACAACGCAGGCAAAACAGGGCCTTGGTTGTTGTTTAGAAGGACTTGGCAGGAATGGGGAGGAGCGTTTCTGTGTGGCAGGTGCCCCGCCTACTTCACTTCATCCTCACCCTGAACCTTGGAGTAGGAGCAGTAATTAACATGGTTTACAGATGGGGAAACTGAGGCTGGCAGGCTGGATCACTTCAGTGGGCAGCCCCTGGCAATGGCTGTCATTGGAGAGGACCGGATGGGAGACTGTGTCCCCCGGCAGGAGCCCTCAGCTTTTGAAGTCCCTGCCCCTTGTTCCACCAGGCAGGTTCCTGGCAGCTCACTCGCCAGTGTCTGCAGGCTCTGCCTCTCCCACTGTCCCCCAGGAAGGGGCTTGGCTCCGGGGTCCTGGCCAGGCCCTGACCAGAGGGCTTGCTCAGCAGGACCAACGCTGCACTTTGCTTCCCACCCCCGCCTCTCCCTCCCTCCTTTTAATCTGGTTCTTATCAAGGATGATAACATTCAGCCATAATAAAACCTGAGTCCACTTTCTAACAGCTGATTGCCTCCACGCCCTGATTCAGAGATACAGAAGCCCATGTCCTGTGCTGGGCAGAGCAGACCTCCGTGCGGCCACCCCTACCCCCACCCCATGAGCATCCATGGGCACTGTCATCACCCCCATCCCTGGACGACTCCCTGGGGCACCTCTGGGGAGAGGATGCAGCCTCCCGTCTCTACAAGTATCTCAGAGCTGCTTCCTTTTCACCAGGACCTGCAGAGAGGGCCCAAGACCAAGCTGTGGTGTCCATCTGTCAGTCCCTCTCTTCAAATAACAGCAAGCAACTGCTACCATTTAGTGAGCATCTACTTTGTGCTAGGCTCTGAGGTAAGTGTTTTCAGGCATTTTCTCAATGAATCACGAATAATAGGTGTTATTCTTAACCCCATTTTCTTCAGAGATGAGGAAACGGAGGCTCAGAAAGATCAAGTCGTTTGCCCAAGATCACACAGCTGGTTGGGGTAGTCAGGATTTGAACTCAAGACTGCTGGACTCCAGGGTCCAGACTCGCAAGCACTCTGCCTCCTGCCTCCTGTCTATACTCTGCCAGGTGGAGAGCACCTGCCAAGCAGCATCCTGTCCTCACGCAACTTGGGTGGCCCTGCCCCGAGGGAAACAGACCCAGGACCCTGCTTCTTCCCTCTCTGCCCTGGGATCTGAGGTGGCAGGGCTGAGAGTGGGGGCTCCTGATGCACACAAGCCTGGGCCAGTTGCCAGGGCTGAGCTGGGGTGCCTGTACCCCGCCATGAGGACCTTTGTCCCTTTAATAGGTCCTCCTTGGTACAGGACGTCCCAGGGCAGAGGGCGCAGCCTGAGTGCCAGGCCTGGGCAAGCCCTGCCCAGGGCACTCCCCATGCTCTGGGGCTGGGGGCAGGGCACCCAAGTCTTTGACTGCAGGCATTGGCTTCCCTGCACACAAGAACCGGAGCTCCCAGTGGCCCCCAGCCAGAGCAGGACTTAGAGGGTCCCAGGCATGGTGGTGGCTAGACGGGCAGCCTGGGTCTTTCCTAAATGTAATTCACAGACAGGACCCTCACCCCTAAGGTTTATATTGATGCCCCCGCCTACCCCCACCCTGTTTTCAACTCCACACCCCTTGCTCCTCCCACCTCCTGGCCTCCCAGCCCCCACCACCTGGAAAGTATCCGCCCTCCTCCCTTCTAACTTTTGAGCCTCCACAGTCTTCAAGGCCCTGCTCCTGCCACCTCCCCCAGGAAGCCCTCTCTGACTGCAGTAGCCCCACAACAGTCTCCCTTTCCCACCCAGAACTCACAAGGCCCTAATGGAGGAGACCACGTCATCGTTCAGTCGTCTTCAGCCCAGTTGATTGAGCCCTTCCTGTGTGCCAAGCCCTGTGCTGGGCTTTATGGGGTAGGAGGAGAGAAAAAATTATGAACACATGGTCCCGGCCTTGTGGGTGCTCTCAGGCCTGTGAGGGAGGGAGAGCATACCATACATCCCTACAGCCCTTCTCTAAATAGCACGAGCCCCACCTTCTCGCCCTCGGGGGCCCCCAGGTCTCTAGTCCCTTGGGGAGCAGGCACCTCAGGCTCAGCCCTGAGTGGCTCACAGTAGGTGCTCAATAAATACTTGTTGGATGAAGAATGCACTGAATGAAGGCGGTTTGCTGCATTTCCACGCCCAGACTCTAAGCTCCTCGAGGGCAGGGACCAGGTGATCATATGCTCCGGAAAAGCAGGGGTTTCTGGGAGCTTAGAGGAGGGACATGTAGCCAAGGCTGAGGCAGGTGGACAAGGAAGTGCTGTCTCATTTGAAACCTGACAACGGAGGGGTAGGGGCAGGGGGCAGGCAGGAAGAGCGTTCCCAGGAATGCAGTGCCCAGTGAAGGCCAGAGTAAAGACCACACGGAAGGCACTTCCGAGGGAAAGCAGAAGGCGGGGGAGGCCGGGGCCGGGGGGAGGGGGTGCTTGGAGCAGAGCAGGGGGAGCTGAGGAGGAGAGAGGAGAGGGCAAGCCTGGAAAGGGTGCTGGCCCACACAAGGCGAGCCCTGGTGAGTCGTGTGAAGGAGTGACCAGATCCTACAGGCTCCGGGGAGCCTTTGATGGGTTTTGATGGGGAGCGAGCTCAGATCTGCTGCTGCATGGCCAGCAGGAGGGCAGGACCAGCCTGGGGCCAGTTAGGAGGAGGCTGCAGAGGTCCAGGGGAGCCTGAGGGCAGCTGGATTTACTGCCCTTCCTTCCTCAGCTCAGAGAGTCTGGGGCTCCCAGATCTCAGCCTCTGGGGACCCGTGGGGCTCCTGCAGTCTTGTCTTCATCTTCCTGATGGGAGCACTGAGGCCCGGAACCAGGGAGGGGCTTGCCTAAGTTTGAGAACTAGTTGCGGGGAGAACCCAGGCCCCAGTCTCAGGCCAGGGTGCCCTGTCCGCACTGTGGATCAGCGAATGGTGGCAGGCACCTGTGAGGGCAGGGCTCCACTGGGAGCCACTTGCTCAGGCCATGGGCAAGCAGTCTTGAGTGGTCCTGGCAAGACCAGGGCATTTAGAATGGGCCAGAACTGGGGGCTGAGGATGAAAAGGATCCTTCCAAGGAATGGGGGTGGGGAACAGATAGAGGACCAGGTTCAAGTGTGATACAGGAGCCCACTGAGCCTTCAGCCCTGGGGGAACCCTGGCCAGCCTTTCTCCTTTCAAAGAGGCAGCCTGAGTCATAAAGTAATAAAGTCATTACTCCAACTACAGGCAGTGACAGCAATGGCCACCTTCTGTCAAACACTTCCTATATGCCCGGACTGTTTCACTGAGCCCTCAGGACAACACTGTGAGGAGGTTGTGTCATTGCCCCATCTTACAGATGAAGAAACAAAGGCACAGACCAGTGACATAATTTACGTGACAGCTGAGAGTGAGAGAGTCAGGACTGGAATCCGAGAGGCCTGACCCCAGAGCAGTCTCTTAACACCATGGCGCCGACCCAGGTTATGCCAAGTCCAGAGTCAGACAAGCCTGTCTTCAAGCTCTGCCATTATGCGACCTTAAGCCAGCGATTCCTCTCGGAGCCTCCGTTTCCTTCCTTTTCTTCCCAGGACACATGGATGAGGACGAGTTGACCCCGGGGGGGGGGGGGGGGGGGTTTCTGTGAAGCTCACAGGGGGTGATGCATTTAAAGAATCCAGAACACAGAGGGGCTCCAGGAGCATCGGCCCAGCAGCCAGCCTGGCCCTGCCTGGCCTGCGTTGGTTGCCTGCACCCCTCCCCGGGCACATTCAGTCTCTGCCCCACACCCATTTACATGCCAAGCCGCCAGCCTTGGCAGGTGAGCCAGGCCCGCCTCCAGCCCTCCTCCTCCTGGGCATGGCTGGGGAGAGGGCTGGGGCCCGGGGCTGCCTACGTGGGGCCTGGGTTGGGGGCGGACCTGTCAAGGCTCTGGCCTCCTTCTGGCTGGGGTCGGGGAAAGTGGGTGCTGGCCTGAGAGTTCTGGAGAAAGGGGCAACCCCCCCTCGTCTCATTCCTCCAGCCACTTCCTCAGCCCTCGATAAAGGTGTTTAATGAGCAAACACACGTTTAAAGAGAAGGCCCGTTTCTGGGAAGACCCTGGCTCCTCTGAGATGCCAAATAGCAGTTCCCTCTCTCACCTCCGGAGACTGGCCTTGCTTTTGATGTTGGCTCTGTGAGCATTCCAAACCTCAACTTCCTCATCTGTAAAATGGGGACGAGACTTCCTTCCTGGCAGGTTGTGAGACCTCAATAAAAGCATATGACGTGATAGCTATTTTAGCTTAACCAGGTATCCCCCTGTCTTCCTCAGCTCCCAATCTGAAGATCCCCACTTTGAGCACCTGGGGACACTGAGGACGTGTCCCACCTCCCCCCACTCCCAGGGTAGAGGTGGAGAAAGAACCTGGGCATCCCAGCTCCTGCCTCTGCCTGTCCTTGAGGTGGTGGCGCCCGAGATACCGTCTCCCCTCCCAAGGGCCCAGAGGAATTTGGACAGCAAAGAAAAACAACAAGCCCCAGCCTAATGTTTTTCATTTTTCTCCTGAACAATGCTGTTTCTGGGCTGATTGTTAAGCAAATATTGCAGGAGGCGGGGCCCCAGAGCTGACGCAGGCAGAATATTATCAGAGCTACTGCCCCAGGGCCTGGGACGCTGCCACCCACAGTTTCTGCCCAGGACTCCAGATGCCCCTGTTGGTCCTTCCCAAGTCTAGCCACCCCCAGGGAGGGGGCTTCAGGGCCCAGGATCAGAGGACGTCCTGACTTGGGGAAGGCCTTATGGAGAGCAGTTGTGCCTAACAATGCCAGGTCTCCCTGCCCCCCTCCATCCTCTTTAGGGCAACAGGGAATTTGACTGACTGTCCCAGTTTGCTGTGCACTGTGGGTTTTCTCATGACAGGGGACCTTCACTGCTCAAACTGGGACCCTCTTGATGGAACCAGAATGATTGGCCACCCTACAGGGCTCCAAGAATTGAGAGTCAAGTGGGAAGATTCCAATGATGATGATGATGATGACGATGATGATGACATCTATTACCACTACTACCACCTTTTATTGAGGGACAGCCATGCACCAGGCACCCTACAAGGTGCTTTTGTGTATCACCTCACTTATCCCCATGACAGGCCTGTGGGGAACTGTGAGTCCTATTTTACAGCTGAGAAAACCGAGGCTCTGAAACTGACTTGCACATGGTCATGTAGCTAGGATGTGGCAGAGCGGGGAGTCAAACCCAGTGAGGCTCCAAAGCCCCAGCTTTCAATTACCACCTGCCCCATCTGGGAGATTGACCTTGGGCAGCCACAGATGGTAGGACCAAGTACAAGAGAGGTGGAGAGAGCCAAATCTTCAGCCAGCGCTCCCTTGGTGAAGCCCGCTTTAGGGGGTCCCTGCCTACCTGTGTTGGGAGGCCTGGTGGCCCCTTGGCCCAGCCCCTGAAAAACACATTCCAGCTGGTTTCCCTCTTGTCTAAAGGGCCCAGAAACTGCCTGCAATATGAGGCAGATCCTTGCCTTGCCTTGAGAGCCTGTTGCAAAGTCAGACAAACCCAGGATTGTCCATCATGGGAGAGTCACATCCAGAGCCCCGGCCATGACGGGTTCCAGAACTCCAGCTCCCACAAGTTTCTGAGGACCAGAAGGCAGGGGTCAGTGCTGTCTGGAACCCCTTCTCTCCAGAGGCTGGGCCTGGGGCTGCCCGTGCGGCCCCTTCCTCTCTGTTTTCTGTGCTTGGCTGGTGCCTTGGCCTCCATGGCAGGGAGGGCGCTGGCGCTCTGGGGGTCTGTTTGAGGTTTCCTCCAGTGGCTGGTGGCGGCGGGTACAGCTCACTAATTAATTAGCGCTTAAGAACTTAGCATCCTCCTGCATCGTGTCAAACGAGGATTTGAGTCTTAATTCCCTGTGTAGGTAACGGTGGGAAGGTGCCGGGGAGAGCGGTCAGGACTTAGAGGAAACGCTTTCTCTAGTTTGGATGAGGGCTGGGAACACTAGTGCTGCAGAGGCAGAGAGAGACGCTCCAGAGCAGAGCTCCGGGACCCCCACTCCCTCATCCACCACCCGCCCGTTCGTTTACCCCTCTATGGTGCAGAGGAGTAACAATGCAGTCTCTGCAGCCAGGCTGCCCAGGTTCAACAACCAGCCCTGCTGCCTGCTACCTGTGTGCCCCCAAGGGGGCTTCTTAATCTCCTTGGGTCTTAATTTGCGTGTGTGGAGGTGATGATGATGGTACCTACCCACAGGATGGCTGCAGGGAGTAAACAAGCTGACGTATGGACATTCTGAAGAATGTGGCTGGAGCATGGTAGTCCTCCTGATTAATAGGAGTTATTACCTTTCATTTATTCGCTCCCTTGGTCATGTTTTTATTTATCTCACAAATGTTTATCAAGTGTCTGCTATGTACCTGCCAGGCATAGTCCCCGGTGCTGGAAACACAGAGCCTTTCTAAGCCTTAGCCAGCTCTCTAAGTCTGGCCATCTGTGAAATGGGAATGATCCAGACTCTCTCTCAAGGGGCAGAATGAGGCTTAAATCAGATGCTGTAAGTCAAAGCCCTTAGCACAGGGCCTGCCACAGGCTGAGCCCCACTAACTGCCAGCTACTGGTGGGAGGAGGAGGAGCAACGTCCCTGGTAGAACCGGGCTGGGGCTTCAGGGCCAGCAGGATGACCCTACTTAACCATTGCTCATGGCCCAGCATCACTTACAGGACCCACCTGGAAAGGTGCCTGTCCCTTGGCTGCCGAGGTGGTGCTAGGCTCTGGGCAGGGCTGCTGGGACTGCTTGGGAGGGCTCCCCAATTCAGTGCCAGGACTCAGGGATGCTAGGCAAAGGTCTCAACAGGTCTTTGTGAGGGCAGCCATGGGGCAAGTAAGGCCAAATCTGATCCTTCTTTTTCTAACCCTCTGGGTTGTTCATCCTCCCTCAGTATCATTGGGAAATGCTGGGCCTGGGGACGGGCAGTTTCTGCTGTTGCTGTCACAGAAGTGGCATTGCTTGGGTCTATAGCATAACCCATCTGTAATGGCGGGCCTGTGTGGGGGCATCTCAGCCCCATAGAGTGCCAGTTGACCATTCAAGGGTGCCAGAGAAGGCCCCAGGCTGCACCTGTAAATAAAAGTTATCATTGGGGCCAGCCCTGTGGCCGAGTGGTTAAGTTCGCGCGCTCCGCTTCAGCGGCCCAGGGTTTCTCTGGTTTGGATCCTGGGTGAGGACATGGCACAGCTCATCAGGCCACGTTGAGGTGGCATCCCACATGCCACAAGTAGAAGGACCCACAACTAAAATATACAACTATGTACTGGGGGGATTTGGGGAGAAAAAGCAGGAAAAAAAAAAAAAGATTGGCAACAGTTGTTAGCTCAGGTGCCAATCTTTAAAAAATGAAAATAAAAGGTATCACCAAGGGATGGGGAGTTAGGGGCAGGGTGTAATGCAGAGTAGGGGAGTGGTAGAGGAAGGTGCTAGAAATGGAGTGTGAGGTTCTTAGATTGGCCACATGGCTCTGCCCCGCCACCTGAAGAAACCACACAACCTCTCTGAGTTTTGATTTTCTCATGTGAAAAGACAATAGCAATCCTGCAGGAGACACCGTCTCCAGTTGAGTGCTCTATAATGCTAACATGTCATAAAACTTCAGGATTGTGTTATTCAGGAACCAAAATTGGCTAATGGTCCTACAGAAACTTTTATCCACGACTGAGAGCTTTACAGGACAGACTCAAATTCAACTGCACCTCCTGTGGTCCTAACACTGAGTTCTGCCCGTAATAAAAATCTGTGCCATTTATGTAGGGCCTGCTATGTGATAGGCACTGTGCTAAATGCTGGGCATTCCTTATGCCTCATCAACTCCTCAAAACAGACCTGCAAGCTGGGCAGTCCTACCCCCTCTTGCAGATGAGAAATCCCGGGATCAGCTTGGTTAAGCCGTGTGCCTAAGTTCTCCCAGGTAGTACATGTTAGAGCCAAGATTCAAACCCAGGTCAGCTGCACTCAACACTCAGTAGGTATTTGTTGAGTGAATAAATGAATAAATGAACGCATGGTTGCAGGAAAATCATTGGTTGGGGAGAATGAATAAGATCTTTCTCTTTTTTTTGGAGGAAGACTGGTTCTGAGCTAACATCCATGCCCATCTTCCTCTACTTTATATGTGGGACGCCTACCACAGCCTGGCTTGACAAGCGGTGCGTAAGTCCATGCTCAGGATCCGAACCTGGTGAACCCTGGGCCGCAGCAGCAGAGTGTGCGAACTTAACCATCATGCCACTGGGCCCGCCCCAGGTCTTCCTTTTTAATGAAGCTATAAAGGTAGGGGCAGTGAGGAAAGCGTCCCTCATGGCTTTTGTCAGTCTTGAACTATTACCTATTTTTGCACAGAGTTCCAGAAGTTTCAAAGAGATAAAAAAAGAAAATCCCAGCCCAGAAGGAAGAGCGCAGCTCCACAGACAATTCAGGTATTCACTGGTATCTGTGGAGCGGGTGCCATGTGCCAGGCACTCGGACAGGAGCCGGGGAGACAATGCTGGACGGGCCAGACATCACCCTGTTCTCATGGTGCTTGCGGCAACTGGCAGTGGAGCTGGGCTTGAAGCATGAGGGCCACGTGGAAGGCAACACATCTGGGGCAGCTGGTCAGGGGCTTGGGGCCAACTAGATCTTGCCGCCTTTCTATGCCTGTTCTGCTCTGTGAAAGGAAGAGCTGGAGGACTAGGGTGATGTCTGATCACGTCAGCTTGCTTACATATTCAGACTCAGATCCTGAAAGAAATTAGATGGAGACAAAATGAAAGGCAGGAGAGTGGAAGAATGAAAGTCATAATAAAGGCTACAATCTGCTCCTTGACCAAAATGATAGCTCACATCCACTGAGCACCCACGACAGGCCAGGCGCTGTGCGAGGACCCTCCCATGCTTTATCTCACTCAGCCTCCTCCGCAGCAACTCCACGTGACAATTGAAAAACTGAGGCTTAGAGAGGTTACCTTGCCCAAGGTCAAACTGCTATTAAGTGTCAGAGCTGGGATTCAGACCCCAGGGTACCAGACTGCAGACAGCAAATGGTCAGTGTGGTCTCTGCTGTCCTGGCGAGTCTATTCCTTGGGTTGAAAAAGCTCCCTACATCGTGATTTCACAGGGTGGTAGCATGGGACAAGAGTGGGGAGGGCAGGGGAAAGCTCCCAGGCTGGTAGCTGGTTTCTATCTGCAAGGCTGCCTTAGCGCGTGTGGCCGCAGCGTCAAGGCAACCTAAAGGAAGGAAAGTGGCTGAAACTAAGAAAAGCTTGTGAAACTCACGGGGCTCTGAGTTAACGAGCAGCTTGGAAAACCTCTCTGAAGGTTCCTGGCAATGTCCCTGTGGGAGCCAGCTCGTGTATTTAAAGACAAAAAAATCATTAAAGAAGTTAGGACTATGGAGAGGCCGTAAATGTAAAATATTGGTGGTTCGACAGTGTGTCCCTAGCAGCCGCAAGCAGAGTTCATCTTGACAAGCCAGAACCCTGTCCAAGAAATAAATCATTTTGTTTTCCCCATATGGTGCCCCCTGAATCTTCCCAGGACGTCTGTTCCAAAGTTTTAGGTTGTCCACCTAGCTTAGGACCAAGACTGTGGCCGCACCTAACTAGGAAAGGACAAAGTGTTGGCAGAATTATGGAGGGAGCTGGGCCCCAGTTGGTAGCCACAGCCACTTCTGGAACGGGTGCCCAAGAGATTCAATTTTCCAAACCACCCCCAAGTCTTCCCTTGGGTTGTTAGCAACCGTAACCATACGCCAAAGGCGCTTTGCCTACTGGACATTCTGGAGGAGGGACGTCTGTTACTTGGCACCTTTGGGGCACTCAATGGGTGTTTGTTGGTAGCGGGAAAAAATAAACGGTTTGGGCTATAGACATGGCACCTGCTTGTCCCTTTGTCTGATGGGTGTCTTATTCTCTTTCCTTTGTCCTGGCTCCCCACAGCAAAGGAGATGCCACTACCTAGCCAATCTTCCATTCTGCTCCCTGCTTCCTTTGGTGAGCCATAGAGGGAATCAGGAGTGAGGGCATTTAAAGGTGTTGGGGACCCCAGCCCCTCCGCCAGCTCAGATCAGATGAAAGTCGGTTGCAGCCCAGGCCTGGACCCAGCCCAGACAGAGGGTTTGAGTCTAGAGGGAGGATTCCCAAGGTCCCACCCCAGCCTCCAGCCCCCACATCCAGGGTGACTTCCAACAAAGCACCTGACCCCTCCCTACCCTCCTTCCCAGCTGGGAGACAGGGAGGGTGACATTGAGCGTCGGCTCTGGGGCGTCCTAAGGGTTAACTAATTAATGGTCGGAAAGTGCTTTGAAAAAATAAAGTGCTGGATAATGGGAAGGGCAATTATGTTGGGAGAAACTCCTAATTTGGCTGGAATTGATGTTAATGATAAAGTATCTGAAACATGTAGCAAGCAAGCGTGATTGTATTTTATATGACAGAGAGAGACACTCACACGCCGGGGACATGGAGAGCAGTTAATTTGGTTAAATAAAGTGAAAGATAAAAGGAACGCGGACACCACGGAACTCACTGTTTATCTGGACTTGGTGTAACGCTTTGGAATTGGATCAGGCCCTCGGACTCTTATCTGTTTGTGATCGGAACCGGGGGAAGCGCCAGGTTTGTGGCTCAAAAAGAGGCCACGGGAAGCAGGCTCTGACTCGGAGGCCTCCCGAGCAGGTACAGGCTGTCTTCCCGGGAAGCAGCCAAGGTCTCAGAGAAAGTCAGGATGCGTGAGGATGTCCCCACTGCCGCTCATCCTGGAGGCAGAAGCCTCGCCCACCGGAGCTGGGGGGAACTTAGAGGGTAGCATTCTCACTTTCCAGAGGGAGAAACTGAGACTGGAAGAGGGAAAGGGAAATTAATTGAGATAGAAGCCAACATTCATTGAGCACTTCTGTTTGCCAGGCCCTGTGATAAGATGTTATGACCCCATTTAATCCTCAAAGCAATCCTACGAGGTGGGTACCATTTTCACCCCCAGCAACCAGAGGAAGAAACGGAAGCTCAGAAAGGTGAAGCCACATGCCCAAGTTACACAGCCAAGAAGTGGTGGAGCAGGGAATGGGGGTTCAGGTGCTGGACTCTGGGGATAAAACTCTATGATCACAACTTTTGGACTAATCAAGAGCTCTGCATATCCACGGCTCTGCTCTCCTTGACTATTTCTGCCAAAGCGAGGAACCAGGACAAAGAAGTGGGAGACTTCAATCTCTGTCCAGTGAGGACTGAGTCATGGAGTCTCCTGGCCTGGAACCCTCCGGGGAGGGTTTGAGCTATATTTTGGGGCCCCAGAGGACAGCATGAGGCTGCCCCAGGGAAGAGCAGGAGCCTTGGTTTCTGGAAGGTCTGTGAGGTCCCCGAGGTCTAGATTAGTATTCAGTATTTATAATATTTCCATAATGGTAAAACAAAAGAAAACAAGCAGAGAGAATGCATTTTTAATCACCAATCATTTCTCTTTGTTTGTTGTGAATGAACAGCGAGGTGAAATAGTATTTCATAATCACCCCATTCGAATTTTCCTCCCCACAAAGCACCGAGAAATCTCTAAATAAAATAAATAAACAAGCCAAGACCTTAAAATAAATTCCAGAGGGCAGAGTGCTACGTGTGGGTTATCACAGCTGCGGGGAGGCAGGGGCTGGGAAGTGGGGAATGGAGGACAAAGGGACAGGGGCTTTGTCAGTTACCTGGAATCAGAGATCCCAGGTCTAGGAGACCCACAGGCAGGTAAGGAAAAGTAGAGCAATGGTTTGAGGATCCAGAGTGCAGGGTGGAGCTGGAGCAGATTCCCCACCCTTCTTTTCCTCTTCCTTATTCTTCCAGAATCTTCTGGTCCTCATCCTTTTGCTGTAAACCAAGGGAACTCCTGTGCCCTGCCCCCTTGGAGCTTCACAACCTCCTGCTCAAAGGACTACTCATCCAAGAGATCTTCTCTGTACAGGATCCACCTGCCCTCTGAGCTAGTCCAACACTCTTAGTCTATGGAAGAGAAGCCATGGCAAAGACAGAATGGAAGGGGCCTATCCAAGATCCCTCAGCAAGCAAACGACAGAGCTGGGCCTGGAATTCTGGGGGCTTGATTCCTGTCAGGTCACCCTTCATCTACCTGTGTTTATCTCTGGTGTTTTTGAGAAGCCTCCTGTGCTGCTGAATTTTCTTCACTAGTTGCTCCAGATATTCTGTTTTGTGCGTCTGATCATCTCCAGACTCTCAGGTTCTAGCAAGGTGCCTGGCACACAGGTGCACCCACCAAATGTTTGTTGGATAAATAGATGGGTGAGTGGATGGATGGATGGATGGGTGAATGGATGGAAGCTTATACGGGTGGATGAATGATTGAATGAATAGATGGATGGATGATTGGATGGATGGATGGATGGATGGATGGAAGGTGGGATGGGTGGATGAATGATTGAATGGATAGGTGGCTGGCTGGCTGGCTGGATGGATGGATAGAAGTTTGGGTGGATGAACAGAAGTTTGTGTGCATGGATGGGTGGATGGATGGATGGATGAACACACAAGAGGCTCAAGCTGATTTGGTCCCCTCACCGGCCATTAGTTGTTAATAGATAGATAATGCCAATCAAAGTGTAGTCTAGTTAACATCTTGGGTCCTGGTGCCTTAAAATGATGTCTCCAACAATCCCATGAAGGATCCCTCAAAAAAGTCACCTTCTATCAAATCAGGCCCCTTCCAGGTAGAAATTTGAGGCAAAGCTCTAGGGTCAGACCCCTATTTTCAAGTGAGTCACATGATGGTAAAGAACACAGGCTTCGGGTAGGACAACCTGGACTCTGCTCTCACTGTGCCACTAACTCGCCGCTTGGTCACAGGTGAGTAAGTGGCTTCCTCTCTCTGGGCCTCAATTTCCCACTCTGAAATGGTCTCTGTTAAATTTTCTAGGCTCTGGTTTGGCCCATTCTATGTAGACAACCCAGCCAGGGCTTAGAAGAACTATGTCCGGAGCTCCTGTTTTGGAGTCTGGGCAGCCCCTCTCCCTCCGTCCCTTACCTCTTCCGTGTTTGGAGTACTGCTCAGTCCTCTTCAGCCTTTCCCTGGCCGGGCAGTTGGAATGAGGGTAGCTCAAAGCATCAGGATATTCACAAAGCCAGGCTGGATGTTCTGGCCACGGCCTAGGCCCGCGCTTCCTCTGAATTCTATTGAAAAAATAATAAAAAGGTAATTACTTTGTCATTACTGAACACTGGTTTGTCTTTTTTTTTTTTTTTTTTAAGCCCTGACCATAAATAACCAGCCCATTACCCTTTGGAGTGGACACATACATCTATGCAGGACCTGCCTCCTCATATATGCTGGTTCTCCCACCATGCCACCAGGCCTTGGTATAGGCCACACAGCCACACGCACGTGCACATCAAACACAGAGATGCCGCTCATTCGCCTGACATTTTCTAAGCATTTTGCTAGACACTGGGAATAATAGTAACAACAGTTATTATGTGTGAACCCAGGCTAAGTGCCCTGCATGAATTTTCTCAATTAATTCTTCTGACAATGCTGTGAGGCAGATATTGATTTTGTTGCCATTTTACAGATAGGGGCGCTGAGGCCGAAGGAGGTCCGGAACTTGCCCAAGGTCAAACTGCTAGTAAGTAGCAGAGCTGGGATTTGAACGCATGTGACCTAATTCAGAAATCCATGCTCCAATACACGGATTATTTAAATGTAGATTTAAAAATCACACACACACACAGTCTACTGGGAGAAGACAATTATAACACAGTGTGATAAGTGCTGTGACATAAGAAACAAGGGGGCTATGGGAGCCCAAATTGAGGCAGCTAGCCCACTTTTGGGCAAGGGACATCAGGGAAGTCTCCCTGGAAGAGGTGATACCTATTTTGGTCTTAATGGAATGAGAGGAGGACAAGTTAAGAAAGAGTAGAAAGGTCTTCAGGGCAGAAGGAACAGCCTGGACAGAGGCGAGGAGGGGAGACACAGAAGGGCACGTTTGGAACTCTAAGAGCTCTGTGTCGCTGGAGCAGAGGGTATGCAAATGCATGACAGAGAGAGCGTTGAGAGGTGAGGCTGGAGAGGCGGGCAGGGCCATCGCTCACATCCGGGCCAGGTTGGCACAGCGAGGCAGCCCTCCCCCACCCACATTCAGCTACCTGCCACTCCTGTCCGTGTGACACGACGGCACCTCATCAGCACAACAGCTCTTTCCTGCCTCCTCGGCCAGCCCCGCCCTCTGTGAGACACTGTGCCATGGGTGGCGGCCAGCCCCTGCACAGGTGCCAGTCGGGAGGAAGCATGGCCACTTCCGGAATCTCCCAGTGGGTTCCTTTTGCCCGTGGCAGGATCGTATCCTCAGGCAGGATCGTATCCTCAGCTACGTAACCTCAGACAGGAGCAGCACAGCCATGACTAGTCCATTTTGCTTGTGCCCTCAGAGGTCTGTGTTGATTTCAGATCTGGGAGAGGTGGGGAGGAAGGAAGAAGGGGCAGGGACTGAGCTACGGGTCCACGTGGTATGTGGTAGGAACCACAAAGGCCACAGGAGGGTGGCTTTCACTCTGAGGTCGGGTGGTCCCTTCGACTTCTCCATCTCTGTTTCCCTTATTCAACAGGGCCCTGGTGCCCGGCCTGCCCCACCCTGGCAGGCGTGGGAGGGGTTAGGTGTCGCCCATAGATCTTTGGGTAAGAGGTGATGTCAGCTGTCAGCCCTGCCCTTCACCTGGCTGTACTTCTCTGTATTCAGGTGTCTGCTGACAGCGTGAGCACAGTCTTCCAGCGTGTAAACAGAGCATGGCCATACCTCCATGGACCCAAACCCTCCTTTAAAGGGACATGTAGTCCCACACAGGCATGTGCACATGCGCATACACACACTCTCCCATACAGATAAAATCAGACACATGCCTCACTACTTGGCATGAAGGACTCTCCTATCCACACACATCTTCAAATCATCCAGGCAGGCTGCTGGGGTGGGCTCAAAAAGAGGTACCTGGTGGGTTTCATTTAAATTCATTTTGATTTTTTAAGTCCAACTCACATCCAAATGCATAGCTCCTGGATTGAGAGTATTTTTTAATTTTCTGCGTCATATTTATATTTGTATTTCTCTGTGTTTCCTGAGCTGGTAGCATTGAATGTGAATTACCCCTTTTTTTCAGAAATGTAAAGCTGTTTTTTAAAAAATATAGATGGTTCAGAGGATATTAAAGCTAGAAGGGGCCATGGAGAGCAGAGGCCTTGGGTCTAGGGAACATTTCCTAAAAGGAAAAAATTAGTCACCTGCAATTCTTCTCGTTACCAGGCAGGGGTAAACATAAATATCAAAAAAGTAAATTAATTAGAACAAGCTAGAAAAGGAGAAGTTTGAACCAGAGAACAAAATAGCCTGCCCCTTGACTGGAACTGAGTGAGAGCTCAGGCAGGGAAAATGAAAGCAGGGACAAAGTGTAGATCCTGAGCTCAGAAAACAGGTAGTATTTAT
Source organism: Equus quagga (assembly GCF_021613505.1). Lineage (NCBI taxonomy): Eukaryota > Metazoa > Chordata > Mammalia > Perissodactyla > Equidae > Equus > Equus quagga. The sequence continues at coordinate 40,664,713 of NC_060271.1, forward strand.
GGCATAGAAATCCCTAAGGCTCCTCTGTCGAAAGAGGTTTCTGGAAGGTGTGGGTGGAGAGGTAGGAGGAAGCAGGAGCTCATCTCTGTTGAGGCTGAAAGACTGAGATAGACCCCACCCCTCCGCCCCCAAGAGTTGAGCAGATGCCTGAGAAGCCTGGGCTCAGGTAGACGTTCTGGAAGCTCCCGAGAACCGGTAAAAGGGCTAAGCTTTCAGCTCCCGCTCCTGGTTCCTAGGAGTCTGCCCTTCTCCTCATCTCTTCCCTGAGGTTGTGGGTCTGAACAAGGCCGCTCAAACCTTGAAACAGCCCCTGCTTGTGGCCAGCACGGTTCTAATAAGGATTCATTACTAGAATCACAGACTCTTTCACCCATTAAATTAACAGGGGTTAAAAAAGAGAGGGAGAGAGAAAACTGAAGGCTGGAGAGCGTCTGGAGCGATGGGCTTCCTCATACACTGTGCTGCTGGCGGGAGGGCAGATCCACCCAGCCTTGTGGGGAGGGGGCAATCTGGCAAGGAGAGACTCCAAAGCTTTGAAATGTACGCACACACTTTGACTCAACAATTCCACTTTAAGGAATGTGCACGCTTATGGACAAAGATATTCATTAGAGTTATTTATAATAATGAAAAGAATTGGAAACGAGTTCGATGTGCAAAGTGTCCAATAGTGAGGGACTGGTTAAGTAAATTATGATCAAACTACAATACAGCCATTAAAAATCATGCTGTAGAAGAATATTTAATGACGTGAGAAAGTGTTCATGCTACGTATACCTGGCAGGCTGAAAACAAAAACAAAAACCGGTATGTTCAGTGTGATTCTGATTTTATAAAACAAAACAAAGTGAAAAACAAAAAACAAACAAGCAGAAAACCTAGACAGGCAGGAAATACACCAAAACATCCACAGTGATTATTCATGGGTGGTGGGATTACAGATGATTTAAATTTTCCTCTTCCTGTTTATCTGCAGTTTCTGAATTTTCTACAGTAAACATGTATGCGGTATATAGTCAGAAACAAATAGTCACGTCCTTTGCAAAAGGAATGAGGGAATTTAAGGGTGGAGGGACTTGTCAAGTTCATCGGCTTGGATGGGATTCAGGGACCCAACTTAGTGTTTGGGAAAAAGCCCCCTCTCCCGTTCTCCCTTCCCAGGACTCTCGAGGGAGACATTCGTAAATAAAAGAAATGCACTCAGCTTTTTTTTATTTTTAATTACAACTTGCCCAGTAATCACCATAATCACTTATCTCGGGCATTTGTTTAATTATTCAGTCACTAAGCATCTATTGAGCACCTCCTGTGATGCAAGCGCCAGACAAGGCCCAGGGAACACCTCGCCCAAGGAGGACCTCAAAATCAGAAGCAGCTTAGGAAAACGGGAAACAAGCACAGAGTCTAATTTTTTAAACTTAAAAATAGTGACTCTTCGTCAACATTTATTGAGTGCTTACTGTGTACACAATCTGGTGCTTGGCCCCGTGATTTCTTCAGTTCCTTTTATCTTTTGCTAAAGGATTGAAATGAGACTTGCAGTTAAAGGACAGATTTGTTCCACTTGCTCCCTCCTTCTCACCCAATGCACTCACATTCAAGTTTCTTCTCTTTATGAACTCAGAGAAAATGTGTAAACACTTGTTGCACTGGGGTAAGTCAGGGAGTGAGGCTTTTGTTACCTGCCCACCCAAGCAGCTCTTCCCCGGGGGTGAAAAGCATTGGCCCTGGACTCAGACAGCCCAGTTCAGCCTTGGCAAAGTTATTCTCTGCCTTGGTTTCCTCATCTGTATCATGGGTATATTCATAATAATAACCACCTGGTACAGTTGTTGTGAGGGTCTAATGGACAATACAGGTGTTTAGCATAGTGCGTGGCACAAAATAGCCACTCAAGAAATAAGAGCTACTCAAGTACGATTAGGTGTTGCTTTCTGTCACTGCAGAGGACCAGAAACCAGAAAATTGTGACCAGGAAGTGGAGCTGCAATGACTTTCAAGGCTTTCCCAGTGACACAAACTGAGACAGACTCAGATTTATCTGTTCACCCATCCATCACGGAGAGCTCCTGAGTCCAGGCATTGTGTTTGGCTCCTTGGCTTCTGCAACAGGCGTGCAGATCCTGCCCTCAGGAAGCTCACAGGCCGGCGGGGAGCACGCCGGGGTCTTTCCTGGAGGCCTAGAAATGGGAGCGGCTCTGGATCCCAGGCAGCCAACTTGCAGGCAGGGGCCTCTACAGATGACTCCGATAGGGTCCTTAGCTGACGCCACCTCCCCTCCCACCTGTGCAGCCTTCTCTGTGGGGGCACAGTTCACCAGAGCCATCTACTTCCCCACTGTCGACCCCTGGCAAAATGCCAGGGAGTGGAAAACAGGGCAAAGCCTCCGTGTCAACCTGGCAACTCCGGGCAATGCCTGGGGTGTACCAGCTCCTCCTCCCTCCCCAAACTTTGTTCTAGGAGCTTTCTCATCATCCTCCTACAGCATAGGCCCCTCAGGGGCAGGAATCTCATAGGCTTATCTTGATTTAGCGCCTGATTCACAGAGAGTGAGGACCTACTATGTGCCAGGCACTGCTGGAGGTGCTGAGGACATGAGGGGACACAGAACAAAGCCCCTGCCTCCAAGGACCTCCCATTCTAGCAGGGGCACAGGAAATATGGAAATAAATGAATAAGCAAAATCATTGTGGTCACTCAAACAGGGTAAAGAGAGAGAAAGGCTGGGGAGCTCCTGGAGGGAGAAAGCGTCCTCGGGGAGGTGACATGTGAGCAGAGAATGATGCCGAGGAAGCAGCATCCTGGGCAGAGAGAGCAAGTGCAGAGGCCCTGAGGTAGGGACAAGCTTGGTGTTTTCCAGGACAGCAAGAAGCTCGTGTGTCAGGGCAGTGTGACTGAGGGCAGGGTGGGGGGTGATGTCCATGGGCAGGCAGTCGCCAGATCTTGCTGACCATGGCAAAGAGTTTGTATTTTATTTCAGGGAAAGCTCAGGAAATGCTAAAATGAAGCAAATGAGGAAAAGAGCATCTGATTTCAGTCCCTGCAGGGGAAGTGGAGGTGGCGGACAGGCACTGAGAGCCTTGAGAGACCAGAGGCTGCTTTTTTGGGGGTGGTGCTCTCTCCCGGCCCCCAGCTTTAATTTTTTTTTGAGTTGGGGTTGGTGGTTGGGAAAGGAAGAGGAGCCTTCCCTTTTCACCTCACCCCAGTGCCCTCCTCCCAGCCTCCCCCACCCCAGATGAGGTTCCTTCAGAGGAGGTAGGATGACTCTGGGGGATGGAGAATTGCGAACTAGCTGAGAAAAAGCAGAGGGAAGAATAAATGTTTTAATAAAAGTTTGGTGGGTGAGATGTGGCTGTTGGGTGTAGGGAGGAGCCTTCTAGTGGGAAAAGGAGGAGGAGAGAGACTAGCAAAGTCCCCGGCCAGCGCCTGTCTGGTTCAGTTTTGTCTTCCCAGCCTTGGGAAGGCCCTGCCCTTCACTGAGGCTCAGCAAGTGCCTGCTGAGTGAACGAATGAGTGCAGGACTGTTGCTGGAGGAAAAAAAGGACAGAGGAGAAGAAGGAAGGGAGAGAAGACAGGAAGAAATGAGAAGTAGAGGGAGCACTGGATGTCCCAAGGAGCAATGACAATTACTGGCATTTATCGATCACTATCTTGGCCCAGGCACTTTTCCTGCATTAACTCATTTTAGCCTTTCAACAAGCTCAGGCAGTGGGCACTATTATTATCCCCATTTTACTGTTGAGCAACTGAGGCAAAGAGGGGTCAAACGCCTCACACAAGGTCACCCAGCTGATGAGCGGCTGGGGTCTGACCCCAAAGCCCAAGCTCTTAACCACCTCTCTATTCTGACCCAGGAGTGGAACCAGCTCCACATCAAAAGTTAGAAGACTTGTCTCACCACTTCTCAGGTCACTACCCTTCACTGTGCCTCAGTTTCTCCTTCTGCACAATGGCAGGATTGGGGTTGAGATCTTTGGGGCTGTGCGTTCTGCTGAGTCACTGTGCACAAGGGTCTTATAAGCGGTAGGCCAGCAGCTAACTCCTGGGAACTGAGGAGGCCTTTGATGATTGGGGGTGGCAATGGAGAGTAATGGGTCAGTGGTCCATGGGGACTGTTAATTATTGATGTGTTGCTACTTCCTGTTAATTATGGGGAGAAGGAGGGGAGAAAACTAAATGAACCTGAGAGGTGTGTCTCATGCCTAGATCTGGGCTTCCTGTGTGGACGAATCCTAAACCCATTCCCAGACCCATCCCAGGGGGTAAGGGGACAAGCTCTACCTTGAGTCAGTTTCTTCCCAGCCAGTCTAAAGCAAGCAGAGATCACTCAGCATCTAAGGGGTGTGAGATGGTTGAGCCTCCTTCCCCAAGTCTGGAGGCTTTATTAGGGGACAGGGTAAATCCTGGCCACCTCAGGGCCAGAGGGCCATAGAGTCCCCAGTTTCTATCCATTTACCAATTAACTTCCATCTTAAGGCAGGGCATGGAATGCGTCCCAGCAGATGTCTGTCTTAGGCAATTACCATACAGGGCTTCTAGTCACTTCCAGTCCTGAGCGGCTTTGCTGAAACCTTGCAGATTAGGCCCCAAAGTCTACCAGCCCGCAACAGTGTTTACCAGCCTGTAGCATTTCCTCCTAGCTTAATGCATTCTGTTGAACCCTTCTCAAAGCTGTGGGTCCTATTTTGCATTTTTATTCATTTATTGGAGGAATCATTTAGCTATTTAGTTTACTATTGTGGTCAATTTCTTATTTCTCTCACCATCTGAGTGTTTCCCCCTTTCTTTCAGGTATATTTCCATTCTGTCCTTGTTCAGAAGGGAAAAGAGGTACAGTGACTAGTTCAGTCCTGGCATGGGGGTGGCCTGGCGGAGAAAGGCAGGACCAGAGCTACTGGGAGGCCGACTGCTGCTGATCTCCAGGCTGGGCCTGGTGTGGGCACCTCAAACCACCGGGAGGTGCGCAGGGTGGGCGAAGGGAGAAAGGGGGGTTTCTCCAACAGAGTATGAAGGTCCCCCTCAAAGAGGCCCTCCTCTGTCACCTGGGGAGGGGGGAAATTAGCTCTCCCAAGACACTCTTTATCCTATTTCCTTGTATTTTCTCCACGGATACTTTCATTCTCTGAAATATTATTCATTTGTTTTAATGTTCATTACCTGCACTCCCCCCAGGTTCATTCTTCACGGCCTATGGCCTACTTTGCTCACTGAAGGATTTATTTCTTGCACAATGGACTGAATGAAAAACTCCTTTGCAAAGAATATGTGCAAAGTGGCTATCAAACAGTGAGAACATCACGTTCCTCTGGGTTCGACAATTCTAAATTCTAACTTGCAGAAAAGAGCTAGTTCGGTCAGTGGAAACGGGGGAAGCAGACGGGCTCTCGGGGTTCAGAACAGGTGAGAAGTAACGCACTCTCGTCCCTTCTCTCTTGTCTCCCGGCCTCAGCTCCACTCGTTTGAGCAAAGTGGAAAGCTTTTCCAGCCGCAAAAGGGAGCCGCGCGCTCAGATGCTCCTCCGCAGGCCGCGTCTAGCCGCGCGCGCCAGCCGAGCCGAGCCCGGGCGGTGGGTGGGAAGAAACCGGGAGGGGAGGTCTGGGGTGTGAGGGTGGAGCGGAGCCCGGCCCCGCGATCCGGCCCTGGTTTTGCATGCCACCCACTCGCCCGCTCGGCCGCGGAGAATTCCATAATCACAGTGGGCGAGAGCGGAGACTGGGAGCGAAAAATCCGGGATCCGGCAACTTTGGGCAGCGCATGCGCACCCGCGGCGCTCCATCCCAAACACACACACATTTTTCCCCCGGACTTGGAAAGTCACCCAAAGCCGCCCCAAGTGCAGGTAAGAGACTCGGCGCTCCCTCCGCCGCGCCCCCCTCAAGCCCCTCAGCTCCGCAGGCCTCCCGGGGTGCTTCCCCTCCTCGCCCCCTGTCCCGTTGCAGCCCCCCACCCCCGGGGCTGTCGCTTGCAGCAGGGAGCGGGCGAGCGAGCGAGCGAGAGAGCCAGCCAGCCAGCCAGCCTGCGCGCGGCGGCTGCCACCCAACTCCGGCCGTGCGGGAGGCAGGGGGCACGGAGGGCTGGCACCCGGGCGCGGGGCGGCGCGTCGCCCGCCGTGGCCAGGGGAATGCCCAGCGCGCGGATCCAAGGGAGGGGAGGGCTGCTGCTCCTGGGGGTCACTTACTCCAACTGAGGGGGCGGCGGGGTAGGGGAGAAGAGGGGGAGGTGCTAGGCGCGAGTGCAGGACTTTGCAAATAGGGTGGGGGCGCCCCCCGCGCTGCAGACTCCGTGGGGGGGGGGGCAGGTGCTCTCCAATACCGGGTAATCACTCCTTCCCCCTACGTCCCCCCCCACCCCTCTGCTGCATGGGTTCGTGCGCTCTCCAGGGCAGAGAAGGAGGCAGGGGTGAGGGGCGCCTGGGGTGACTTTGCAAGACTTTGCCCAGAGGAAGGGGTGGGTGGGGAACCCCTTCGGCCGACTCTTGTGCCCTCATACCAGGGTGTAGGTGTTACCGGCAGAGGTAGGCAGTGGTCACTTAGGCGCGGGGTGCCAAGGGGTGCCTCCGGGTGGGAAAAGGAAGGCAAGAGGTTGCTTGGCTGGGGGGAGCGGCGCCCCCTTTTTCATTTGTGCTTGAGAAGTTTGTCTCAAGTGCGCTGCTCCGGGCGCGGCAAGTGGCGCTCCTCACTACCCCCACCCCCACCCCAGCCTCTCCTGGTGCAGGGCTGGCAGTGTTGGGCACACGGAGCCCAGGCACCGGCTCAGGGCCTTGCGGCTGTCGCCCGGAGCCCGCCTGGGTCCGGGGAAAAGTTCGGGGGAGTTGCCGCGGTTGTTCTGTGCGCCAGGAGAGAAGTTGCGCCCGGGGACGTGGGACGCTGGGCTGGCGGGCCGGCGGGCGGGTGGAGCTGTGCGCTCCCAGGGGGCTCGGCCACGGTGGGAGAGAATCTGGCAGGGTCTGTGCCCCCAGGGTGGGCTGAGGGCGACCTCGGGGCTTAGCAGTTGGGGAAGGCGAGCCCTGAATCCAGGGGCGCATGGCTGAAATAGGCACCAAGCGGAGGACAGAGAGAAGAGTAGCTTGTGGGGGCGCAGGGGGGCACCAAACGGGAGAGGGCCTGGCCACCCGGTCACTTGGGGTCGAGCTTCAGGGCAAAGGAGCGCGTGGTGGCTGGTAGGAGTGCCGGGGATCGGGGCTCCAGCGGGCGCGCGGGAATAGGGGATCTGGCTGGACCCACAGTCAGGGAGCTCTCGGGGCAGGGGGCCGTGTCGTGCGCCCGGGGTGAGCCGGCCGGGCGGAGCGGCGGCCGGTTTATTTTTACTCGGTGGCATTTGCAGAATGTGCAGCTGATGGCCGTCGGCCGCCAGGAAGTTTTGCTTTCTGTTCTTTCTCTCTTTCCGAAGCCAGCGCGGCCAGGAGCGGGCGGGCAGGGGAGCTGGGCCTGGGAGGGGAGGGGGCGGCCACTGGGGTGGCAAGAGACGGGCAGGGGCGCGCTGGGGCGGCGGGCGGGGACTGGCCCGGCGAGGGCAGCGGGTGGGCGCTGGGCCGATGCGGAGCATTTGGGCGAATGTCTCTCCCCAGCGTTGGAAGCTCCTTGGCGAGGGGAACAGGTGTATGCGCCGTCAATCACGGCGAGAGGGACACTTTGGGGGCGTAGATTAAGATAATAATAATAGATTTTTCTCTAGGGGGTGGGCGCAGATTCTTCTTCCGAATCATCCCCGACCCGGGTCCGGAGTTGGGGGAGGAGAGGAGTGCCGAGGGAGGCAGGGGGCCGCTTCTCGCTCCGTACAACTTCTTCCTGACCCAGCCTCAGGTTGGGAAGCGGGCCCTGGGTGCGGCGAGGAGCTCCTTCCAGTCACGCTGGGGAGGGTGCGGGTGCGTGTGCGGGTGTGTATGATTTGTCCACCAGGGAAGCAGCGAAAACATCCCTCCAACGAGCCTGGAGCTCCCCCAAACACGGCTGGATGCAGGGGCGACTGGGGGTTATGCGTCGCTGCCCCAGCGAAGTCTGGGGTCACGACACTCAGAGTGTGTGGTTGTCCCGCCAATACCCCGCACACTCAAAGAAGTGGGGGCGACAAGGGGGAAAAAGCCAGGGTGTCGCCAGGCAAAGTTGTAAATTTAGGACGTCTCTAAACCGGTACAGGCGCGCGATGAGAGCGCGCGAGGGGACTAGAAAACAGATCGCCGGGTAAATTGGTGCGCCCCCCCCCCCCCCCCCCCCCCCCCCCGGCGCGCGAGCGCACACACACACAGACACACACACACACTCACACACACAACCACAAACACACACACACACACACACACACACACGTCGCCGTCCTAAAGGGAGCTGTCCGGGCTGAGCAGGAGCAGCTGCGCCGGGCGTGGTGAGGAGGGTAGTAGGTCCCCGGGGGCTGCGCCTGGGCTGCGCTCCACGTGCCCAGAGGGGGCGCTGGGCCGTTCGGCGCCCGAGCGCAAAGCTCGGGGTTTGCGCCCTGGTGGCGGCGAGGCGGTGCGTCCCGGGCGGGCGTCGCGTCCCGCGCCATCTCCGGCGGCTCGCGCTACTTCCCCCGACGCTCAGCCGCTTTCCCACTTCCCAAACTTCGGCTTTATGGTTTGCCCCTCGCTCGCGCTCTCAGACCCTCTCCAGGGCGGAGTGGGGAACTTTTCCCTTCACGGCAGCGGCCACCATCTCTTTCCCCAGAATCCGGTGGAGTGGAGAGATTGACCCCCCCCCATCTTGTTAGCCACCTTATAGGCGGTTAACGAGAGTTTATGGGGAATATTGTTGAACTTCAGTAATCAGGTTTCCAGCGATCTTATGCCTCCTGTTTAATTTATTAGACTAGTTATTTATTCTGTTGATGATAATCTGTTGCTGGTTTCTATGGAGATGTTAAACTGATCTCTTTCAGAAATCAAACTCCATATGCACTAAAACGTTTAAAGGGGCAGTGTCTCCTCCTCCTTCTTTTTTTCTTTTTTTGTTGTTTTTTAGACTTTGCACCTTGCAGAGACTTCATGTCTTTCTCTGTGCATTTTATTCCCTTCTTACGAAGGAGAGGAGCCCGGAGAGTCTCACGCCTTGTGGCAAGTACAGCTTATTATGGCTAGAAGAAAGCGAAGGCTTTGATCCCTAAGTTGCATCATCATTTAAAACAGATCATTTCACCACCACCCCCTTCTTCCCCATCATATAAGAGCAAAATTCTTTCAAGATCAAAGAGCCCAATCTTAAAAAAAAAAAAAAAAAACAAACTATTGTTAAAAAAATAGGAAGTCAGTCAAATGTGAACCTCTCCTTTATATCTGCTACCCTTGTGTTTACAGAATTTTTTCAATAAGAAAAACAAAACTTGTAGCTCAGCTAATTTTTCAGACTTATTAATAGTTTATCTCGGCCCCCCCCCCCTTTTAATTTAAAAAGAAGTTCAAAGTTAGAGTTCTCTGCCTGTGGGGGTTGAGGTATATTTGCTTCTTTTTTAGATCCTGACCATCTGTTTTTGGAAAGTTAGCCTCTGGGAAGAGGGGAAAAGGAGTTTTTACTCAAACTTAGTGGAGTGTTTAAAATTTGTTTTTTACTACTCACCCAAATATTTTACAGTCCTAATTTCCCTACTTTTTAGGGGAATACCAGTAACCTCTGTCCGGTGTGTGAGAGCATATCAACTTTTTCTCCTTTCTTCTCTTTTCCTCTCCTTTCCTCAGGTATTTTTCTGTGACTTTGAAGGGGTGGGTGTAGTGAATTCAGAAAGTAAGGCAGGAAAAAATTATCTTGGTTTGTGACACTCTGAAAAATTGCAAACCTGCTCTGAACTCAGATATTTATCACACTGACAGATATGATACAAAGCGATTGCATTTCCTAATGATCCTCTGGGACTAAGTTGTAGGTAAAACCATTTAATGCATTTTTAATATTAAAGTAAGGCCTGGATTCCATTTTCTTGGAGGTGGGGGGGTGGCTGTTCCTCTCTCGAGTTGATGCTTTCTGAGTATACTGCTTTGCTTTTTCGACTAGAAACCCCCACCTCCACCCCTTCACATTTCCATTTACTTTGGGGAGGGGTGAGCCACACACCGGGCATTTGACTTTCATAAATAAATTTATATCTGGCCAGAAGGTCCAATGCTAAATAAGAGTACACTTAAAAAAAAAAAAAGAGAGAAAGAAAACAAACCTCAGACTCCACCCCTGCTATAGGAAATAAAACAGAAGCAATACTTGACTTTTTTTTTGTCCTTCTGCCATCCTGGTTCTCTTTTATATTATTTTATTTTGGAAACGGGTGGAGTGGTTGTTGCTTCTCAGCTCAGAGGAGAGAGGAGCCATTCCTGTTATTTCCCCCTTTGCTATATTTTAAAAATTTGTTTGATTTGGATTGCAAGCAGAACAGAGGCTTACGGGTAGAAAAGAACACTGTGGCTTTAAACTCAGGAGTTTGCATATTCTCCTTGTATCTTTCCCCTTTGCTAATTATTGTGTTGTTTTCAGAGCAAATATGTCATATCCATGGCGACCGGGCAGGTTTATTGTCTTTCTGAAGCAATAGCTCACATAAGTAATTAATGACTTTCTTTTTTTTCCTCTGGCTTAGGTTAAACAGATCATTCAAGGAAAGTCATATCTCTCTCTCTTCTCTCTTCTCTTTTCTCTTCCTCTCTCTCTTTTTTTTTTTTTTAGCCCAGTGACATAAGAACATGAGTTAGAACAAGAAAATACTTTAACCAAGAAGTCAACAGCTTATTTTCCCCCATTTCTTTTAAAAGCTGAAGTGTCAGCTTTCAGACACATGAGGCTGTCATTCTTGGAGCGTGAGCAGTGCGGTCCACGCCTGGGTTGGAAATCCATCTGAAGGTTGTGCAGCCGGGGAAGTGTGGGCATAAGGGAGTCACCTGGAGGAATTTGCTTTCGAGGTGGGGGGAAGCACTCCAAAAGGAGTATTTCTCCTGTATTTAGCAGAATTTAATTAAATTGTTTACAGGAAAGAACTAATGAGTTGCTAGTAATGTGCCCCCCTTCCCCTTCTTTTTCCCAGTCTAGTTAATTGGAAAGACAAAGTTTTTCTTTTTGGTTCTCCTTGAGCTCTAGCTTTCTCCAGCCTTTGTCTCCAGCGCTTTTCTCTGGAAAAGTACCTTTTGGAATCCCCTCTGGTTAGTATTTCCCAAATTATAGTGGTTTTTTATTTTTGTTTTTCCCCCTTGGACCTACGACTCGAAGCTGGTTTCTGCTTCTCAGGAATTGACAGCAATGATGAGTGACCGTGACTTGGATTTTTAAACTTTTTTTCTGGTGCGGGGGGAGGGGCGGCTTTTGAGGATGTAAAATGATATAGACAGCATATCTCCCTTCGGTGTCTAGTGCCAGTGTTGGGGAAGGGAGAAGCAAAGTTTGTCCTTTTTTATGTTCCAGTTATGTTCCACCCTTTTCAAATGGACCTTTTGCTAATAAGAAGCCTTATGATGTCACCCCTTAACTTTAGAAATATACTAGATGTCCAGCTGATATTTTCCAGCAGCTCCTTTGCCCCTCAGCAGACGTGTGTTAATTAAGCACATTTGTCCTCTGTCCCCCACTTTTTGAAATTTCACGTATAGCCGAGGTTTTGTGTGTGTCCTTAAGAAAGGGGAATGAGATAAAGAGAAAAGCATTTATATTATATTTATACTCGGACAGAATTAAAAAGGACATTTCCCTTCATCCGAAGTAAGTTAAAAGAGGCTGTGAGTCAACCGAATGAATCTTTAGGCTTTTGGCATTAAAAATAAAAATATAAAGCAGAAGAGAGATTTATTTGGTGTCTGGTTTCTGAAGAGGAGAAGAGAAGGCCAGGCAAGTCTGATGCTGAGACTCCAGCGGAGTTGTAATTGAGCCCGTAACCTCTTGATGTCTATATCAGAAAAACAGACATGAGCAGAGGGAACCGAGGAGAGGCAAACAAGGCTTGTAGAGGAGGGAGCTCACGAGGAGGTTCACAGAGAGAGAGATTTAATTTATAGACATTTTAAAAACCGTAATTTCATTAGGATCTGTTCTTCCCCTTCTCTGAAGGGCAGCCTGGCAGACCGATAAGGCCGGCCCCTCTGCTGGGATGCGTGGTGTGGCTTGGTGGGCATGAACTTGGGCATCCTTGCCAGCTGTGAGGGTTTCTTTCCTCTCTGCCCACTTTCTGCTGGCTTCCTTATTTTGGAATTAAAAAGTCCCAAATAGCCAAAAGTTAGCTGTGGCTTCTAGCTGCCTGGTGATTTCCCCTGTGGGTGCCATGCCGTTCCTCGAGCGGGTCTGTCTCCTGCCTGGCCTTTGGCATCTGTGTGTCTTCCGTCTGTCACAGAGCTGCCGGTGGTTCCAGCCGCAGGAGGCCAGTGGGGAAGGGGGCACCCCCATCTCGCCCCCCTTAAGTTCACCAAATGAAGTTGCTGTGGTTCTGAGGCCACAGTGTTCGCGGGGGGTGGTGGGGGGGGAGATAGCTAAAGCCTGTCGTAAATTCTGCAAAAATTAATCAACCGTTTAAGAGCTGCACGTTAACGAGGTTGTGCAGGCAGGCCGGGCCCGTCTCCTGGTCCCCCACTCAAAGTCCAGCAGAGTGAGGGGTGGCTTGGACAGTGGGAAGAGAAGGGGGAGTTTTTTTTTTTTAATCTGAATAATTGAGAACAACTAAGGAGAGGGCAGAAGAGAGAGGGATTTATTGAATATAAATCCTCAAGTGCCCTTGTTCCCTATTGTTGGAATTTTTTTTCCTTTTGGTCTGGATTTGTCCTGTGTGTCTTTGGTGGAAAAGACACGTAGAGAAAGAGAGCAAAGTAGCGGGGTGGGGAGAGAGAGAGAGAGAGAAGGATGGAGAAGAGAGAGAGAGAGGGAGAGAGAGAGACGTGTGGCTCCTTCGGAACTCATTATCATTCTTAATAAGTCTTAAGGAATAAAGAAGAGCATTGAGTGTAAATGCTGGGTAATCCTAACACTTCTCAAGGTGAGAGGAGTCTTGAGGACACAGAGAAAAGAGAGGGCAGAGGAGGTGGGGGCTCAAGCGGCCCGGCGGAGTGGCAGGCCCAGGGTTTGGGAGGCCGTGCTAGAGATCAAGGTTGGGATGGGGGTTGGGGGGAGGGGGGGTGCAGAGGTCTGAGATGACACTGAGGCTCCAGGAGAGCGTGACTTGCTGGGGTAAGGAGCAAGGTGATGGGAACATCTGCCCTGGGTCAGCCATGCCTTGGGGAGGCGGTGGGAGAGGGGGGCAGGGGCCTCAGGCAGGGCCTTTGCTCTTTCCTGGGCACTGTCTTCCCAGCCAGCTCAGCCCCTGCCCCCTGTCCTGCGGATCCTAGAGAAGGCCCCCTGGGGGCTTGCCCCCCTGGCTCCAACTCCTGGGCATTGTCCGCTCTGGGAAGCAGGAAGGACAGAGCTGTGGCCAGAGCTCAGCTCCGGACACTAGGTGGCTTAGAGGATCTGCGAGGTTTTCTAAGAGCAGCCGCTGGCTTCCTCTGTCCTCCCCGCTGGTGGGCTCTGCTGTGCCTGTCCTCTGCCGGGTCTGCAGGCAGCCCTGGCAGGCCCGCAGGAGGGCGGGTGGGCACTGGCCCAGGGGCATGGCATGGCTCCCGGGGCCGGCGCTCCCAGTGAGCAGCTTCCAGGCAAGGCGAGGAGGAGGAGGGTGTTCGCAGCTCCCGTAGGGAGGCAGCCGGTCAGGGCCCCTTGCGGGAGGGACAGTTGGAGTCCAGCCCTGTGTTCTCAGCCACCTGGGCGTGAGGCACTGCTGAGCGCAGGGGGTCTCTGCTTCTTCCCTTTTGAGTTCATGTGTCCCCTTTGAGAATCCTCTTAATAATAAAAAATCTCATAAGCATAAATACTGCTTAGACTTTGAGAGGTTTCACAGATCTTATAAACCCAGCTAAGGACCCTCTGGGGTCCCTTGCTCTGGTGGGCTTCTTTCCAGTTCTCCAGGACTGTAGTGGGGAGGGGGGCAGTGAGGAGGCAAAGTCGGTTCTCACCACCACTCCCACCCCTGCCTGCCTCAGTGGTGGGAGAGCAGAGCCGCACCAGGCTGACACAGGCCCTCGCAGGTGGATCAGGGCCAGCACTCAGGCTCCCCTCTGGAGAAGGCGAGGAGGGGAACCCAGGTAGATGCCCCTCTGCAGGCCAGAGGCAGCCTCCCGCCAGCTGGCTGGCATTCTCTAGGATCCCTGGTGTTTGAGGAAGGGTCTTAGCCAAGCTCATGTCAGAACAATAGACTGTTTTCTCTGGGGACAGAGGTGGGCAGGGAGATGCAATTCAGGTTTGACTTACTGGAGTCAGGTTTTGTGGGTTTTTTAAAGCTCTGTGTTTCTTTTGGAAAGCAACTTCTGGGGAGCATGTACAAGGGGGTGCGTGGGAGTTAGAGATGAAGGCTGGTGACTGAGCTGGTGTGAAGCCCGGAGGGAGAGCAGGACGGGTTAATGGCGGGTGGATTCTGCTTTTCTGTTGTTTAAAAGCAGTAATGACCAAATTGCATGCCCTGCGTGTGCCTTGCTGACGAGATTTACCGAAAGGAAGCCGCGCTGCCTCTCTGCTGCTGTTCTCGGGGTGGGTGAGCGTGTGTGTGTGTGTGTGTGTGTGTGTGTGTGTGTGTGTGTAAATGAGAAAAGGGGTGGGGGAATGAGCTCTGCCAGGCTGGCACCCTTCCCCAGCACTAATTGCTGGCAGAGTACCCACGGGGGCTGTGCCAGCATCTCCAGCTCTGCCCGCCCCCCTCACCCCCGGGGAGCTCAGCTGTGCAGCTCGCTATGTGAGGGCCATTTCCGGGCCCACTAGTCCCAGAGGCTCCTTTGGGAATTTCAGGGAAATCTGATCCTTGTGGGGGGACTGTGGGCCAAGCCCCAGCATCCTGGTCTGGGATGAGGGGACGGGGTGAGCCTTGGGTGGTCCAGAGCACTGCTGAGGTCTAGTTGTAGGCATCAGGAGACCCCATCGCAGTTCTAGCTCTGCAGTAAATCACTGTGTGGCCTTGGGCCAGTCATTTGACGTCTCTGGGCCTCAGTTTCCTCTCTTATCAAATGGCTTGTGACGCTACTGCCCTCATAGGGTTGCTCTGACAGTCGGCTGGGCTCGTAGCTGTGCGAGTCATCTGAAATAATTAAGCATAATGAAGAATTTATCATGGTCACATTGTTAGGTGCAGGGTGCCCCCGGTGTCAGATGAGCTGATTTTATGTAATAGGGGATGAGTGTCAAAGGGGACCCCTGTGAATTCTATACCAGAAAGCCATGGGCCTGGACGTAGTGTATGTTGCTGGGGTTGCATTTTTGTAACAGGTTGTAGGTTGGTTCTCTTATCATTGGGAACTTGCGCTGAGTTTGGGGGTTGTTTTTAGGCAGTATGCGGGATCCCATTCACGGCGTGGGGTGTGCTTAGCTATTTTGAGCCATGAGTATATACAGGAGCTGTATATATTGTAGGTTATGTACTCTGGGGTCAGTTAGCTGGGGATCAAAGTCGTGACCTTACATCCGTCACTTAACTAGCCTGTGCCTCGGTTTTCTCATCTGTAAAATGGGGATAACAGTACCCACCTTGTGGGGTTGATGTGAGGATTAGAACGACTAAGACGTATGAAGTGTTTAGAACAGGCCTGGCACCTGTATGTATTCCAGACCCACATCGGGGGTGAGCGTGGACATGCTTGTGGCCCACCAGGGAGTGCTGTGGGTGGGAGAGTGGAGGGCGCTCGCCCCCTATATATCTGGGGGCCGCACTCCGGTAGGTGCAGGATGTTGTGGTATTGGTTGGCAATCCTGGATTTTGTGTTTTACCTCTCTGGGCTGCCTTGGGGTCCTCCTGGTATTTTTGGTGATAAGTCAGAAGAGGATGAGAAGCAAGACTGTGCCCGCATTTGGAGTCAGATCCTGAACAGGGCAGGGGCCATTGGTCTCTCTTCCCCATTGAGGCCAGACTTGGCATTCCTGGAGCTGAGGGGAGCTATCTGGGAGGGGAGGCAAGGAGGTTGGGGTGGGGGCAGACCCCAGGAACTGGTGAAAGGTGCCAGTGGCCTCTGCTTGTGTTCGCACGACCTGTGAGCTTCGTGCTGAGTCTGGTGGTCCCCAGGGGCCTGTGTGTGCCGGCTCTGCTGTGATGGAGATGGTGTGGCTGGCAGAGGGTGAAAGAGCATGCTTTTGGAGTCAGGCTGAGCACAGTGTGAACCCACGTGTTTCTCCCAGATGGGCAAACTAAGTCCTCCAATCCTTTGTTTGCACATCCGTAAAATGGGGGCTGGAATCCCTACCTTGTGAGAATTAAGTGAGAGGACAGTAATCGTAGCTAACATTTGCGGAGGTGTGACTGAGCGTCATTTCATGGAATGCACTTAGCCCAGTGAGCAGTACACAGTAGGGGCTGCAGGATGAGGAGGAGAGGAGTAACAGGCCAGCCTTGGGTCAAGCCTAAGGAGCGTCCCTGGATGACGTGGAGCTAACTGCAGAGGCTCAGGCTCCGTGCTTCGCAAAAGGGGAGCTGGGGAGCCAGGCTTGGCGTGGATGGAGCTGAGGTGTCCCCTTGCCCTGGGAGGATCCTGCCCCATTGGGGCACTCCCCAGGACTAGGTGGAGGTTGGGAGGGAAGGGCCAGGAGAAGAAGCAGAGGTGGCCTGGAGGCGGTGACCTAAGGAGGCAAGGGCGTAGGGGCTGAAGAGGGGGGCACTGGAGGGGCTAGGGGCACTTCTGGTGTATGAGGTGTATGAAACTCCATCGGCCTCTCCCATTTCACTGTGCTATGCCAAAACACCCTGGTTCTTGTTTCACTATCTAAGATCTGGGAGCAGGTTAATTTCCATGACGAACTCCAGGCCACGTGCTCAGAGGATTTATCTAATTAAACTGATGCTTTTTTTCTAGGAAAGAAAGAAAGGAAGGGAAGGAGGGAGGGAGGGAAGGAGAAAGAGAGAAAAGAAAGATAGGAAGGAAGGAAAGAGAAAGATAGGAAGGAAAGAAAGGAAGGGAAAAGAAATGGAGGGAGAAAAGGAGGGAAGGAGAGAGGGCGGGAGAGAGGAAGGAAGGAAGGAAGGAAAGAAAGATAAGAAGGAAGGGGTGGAGGCAGGGAGACAGCTAAACTGGAGGCTGACCGGTGACTTTCGAAAGGCCACGACTTTGTGGAGGAGATGCTTGGTGCTGAGGCGGCGGCCTTCCTCCTGGGCCGTGCTTCTGTCTTCTGATGCTTCTAGCTTATTTCCAAAATAGCTCTTGGACTCGGAGGGAAAGGGGTAGCTAGAAGGATTCTGGATCTT
Source organism: Equus quagga (assembly GCF_021613505.1). Taxonomy (NCBI): domain Eukaryota; kingdom Metazoa; phylum Chordata; class Mammalia; order Perissodactyla; family Equidae; genus Equus; species Equus quagga. The sequence continues at coordinate 40,681,927 of NC_060271.1, forward strand.
TACTGTCTAATATAGTAACCACTAGCCCATGTGGCAATCTAAGTGAAATTAAATGAAAAACTCAGTTCTTGGACGGACTAGCCACGTTTCAAATACCATAGCCACAGGTGGCCAGTTGCCACTGTGCCAGGCCGCACAGATCTAGAACATCCCATCAGTGCATAAAGTTCTATTGAACAGGAGGAGTGTAAGAGGGGTGCTTCCCTCAGAGCTTGGGCTAAAGGGACGAACCCCCAAGGGACAGGGATGGAGCTGGGGACTGGGCAGCAGGGATGTACCCACACGTCAAAGAAGGCTCCCTACCCCGTGCCAAGGCCTCCGAGGTGCTGGGGCCGCCTTCTCTTTAGATCCCACTGCAGGCTTCCTCTCTCCTAGGGCAGGGTGACGCAGCGAGTCTAGAGTTAGGCAGAATGGGGTTGAAATCCTTCTCCCACTTATGGTCTCTGTGACCTTGGGCAGGGGTCTTAACTCTTTGACCCTGTGGAATTGGGCTAACAGTAAATAGTACCTGCCTCATTGGGTCCCTGAGATCACTGACTGAACTGATGAATGAAAGCACTTAGTATAGTGCTGGGCACAGAGCGAGCGTTTGAAAAATGGGGACCAACATTATTATAATTATTGTTATAATTCTTGGTATTATTTTCATAATGATTATTGAAGAGCTTTTGTGACTGCCAAGTTCTTGGGGACACTCCTCGACCAAATGCTGATTTTTCTATAATCAACACTTTCTAGAATTAGTTTAAATGAGCGCCCCCCCCCCCCCCCCCGCCCCGCCCAGTCCCTTTCTTCTGGGACGCTAATTTGGATCCCTTCTTTCCATCTCTCCTCATCCCTCCTTTCTTTGGGCAAAAGAAAGGGTTGGAACCACCCCACAATTAACTCTTGCAGGCCCTTCCACTTGTGAGTTAGAGTCCCTACCCCTCCCAGCACACATATAAGTGAGCCCGTGTGCACAGGCGCCTGTGCGCGCACACACATACATATCCGTACACTTCTTCACTGGCCAAACTACATTTAAAAAAACCTCAAAGTATTAAAATAGGGGAGAGCAGATGTGGCCCTGGCAGGGCTGGCTGGGTTGTTTGGGGGTAGGAGTTGGGTCAGTGGCCTTTGGGAGGGACGTGTGTGTTTATTCCCGGACATTGCCCAGCGCCCCGTGTGCTAATGTGGAGCTGAAAAGTCCCCTGCATTGTGCAGGCTCCTTTCCCCGTGAAAAGGCAATTGAGTCAGTGAGTTCCAAATGGATTGGAGCTGACAGTAAATGAGAATTTGGCAGTGGGTAGAAAACAAGCTCCCCCCAACCCTACCCCCCACCTCACACTTGCTCCCCCTTCCCTGAATTCCCAATGCTCGTTTGATTTTTAAAGGGGTTTTGAAAAGAATTATGATTTCTTTTAGTATGTATCAACAATATCAACAGGGGTTCTGCCCAGCCTGCCCGCCCTCCCCAGGGATGGCTTAACCCCCTCCCCCAGCTTGTCGCACCCCCCCTACCCCCCGGAGTCGCCTCAGTGGCTCCGCCAGCGATCCCGAACGAGTTAAGGGCTGAATCAACTCTAGAGCCAGCTGTACATTTTACTCTGGGTTCCTGAATGAAGCGATGTGCTGTGCTCAGCACGACTGGAGTCTGTCTGCCCCGGGTGGCCCACCCGGCCCCCACCCTGCTGCGCTCCACCAGCTTCCATGGGACCTGCTGCTGGCAACTGGGGGGAGCTGGTGGCCCATGCTGTGGGAACCTTGTTGGGTGCCCGCCCCACGTCTAGCCTCCTGTTAGAGACTTATTTTAATTTTTAAAGAAAGGATTTTGAGCTGGCATCATCCCTCGTTTGCAAAGAAGGCTTGCAGTTTTGAGGGTTCCTGTGTGCCATGGGCCCTGCCTCTGTCCCTATATTTCCCCTCTCCACCATGGCCACACTAGTAAATTGGTCAACAGATACTTACTTGTACCTGTCCCTTACCAATGGGCCCGTGTCCCTAGGCCTCCCCACTTAAACATTCTCAAGAGAGCCAGGGATGGCCACCTTGCACATGCTCCTCCCGTCACCTTATATTTGTAAAATGGCATCTCTTTAGCCTATTGTCCTCTCAGTGGAGGTGTGGAAGCTCTCTTCTTCCTGGGGGGCAAGAGGCACTCATTTTGGCAGAATTACAGCCCGCTCTTTGGGGGCGGGTGTGTCCCCTGGTGGCTGGAGATGCCTCTCAGGGGCCCGTTTCTGAAAAAGGCCCAGTGCGCTGTGGTTACTTTAGGAGCCAGGCTGGGAGAATGGCCCCCATGCGGAGACACCGGAGAATCGTGGTGAAGGGCAAAGGTTCAAATGCCTCGTCCCTCATTTATTACTACTGTGACTTTAGGCCCATCTTCACCCCTGTGAGCCTCAGGTTTCTCATTTGTAAAAGGGAATAATAATAGTGCCTATAGCATGGGGCTGCTGGGGGGTGAGATGAAACAGTGCTGGTAAGGTGCTTGGCACAAGGCTTGGCAGGTGGTAATAAGGGACAACTACTATTGATATTATGCTGTTACCACTCCTTCCTCCCCATCTGTCATCAGGAAGGCAGGAAGGCGGAGGGCTCAGGCCTGTCCCTGTGTTCGGGTGTCAGGATGCCCAAGGCCAGGCTGGAGCCCGGGCCCAGAGGCTGCGGCCACCAGAATTCTGCTGAAGTGTACTTGCCAAACCAGCAAAACGAACAGGGTGGCCCAACAGGGAGCCCTGAAGGGAGCAGGGACAAGGCTGGCTGTGCCCAGGCCAGGCTCTTGGACCCCAAGGTGGCAGTCCTTGGGCTGTCCTGGCCCAGGGAGGAGTTGATACCCGGTCTCCCAGACGCTGGCGCCATCTTGGTTCTCCTTGGCCTCTCATTAGCAGTCGGGAGCGTGGCCCTTGCCCTCCCCTGGGAGCAGGTGGCCTTTGCAGCTTGGCACCTGTTCCTGGAGGGCGGCTGCCAGGAAGGTGCAAACCCGGGAATTGCCCTGTGCGTCCTCCGAGTTGTTGCACGAGGCGTGTGTGGTCCCAGAGGAGCTCACCTGGGCCTGTCTTGGTGGAGGAAGCCAGAGAGGGGCTTGTTCTCTATCCCAGAGCCCCCTCCATGCTTTCCAGTGAGTCACGGGAGAGCCAGGACCAGCGTCCTAAGGTCTGTGTGCTGGGGGCTGGTTGAGGTTGCACCGGGAGACGGGTGAAAGAATATGGAGGAAATTGGAGAGGATGCAGGGGGGGCGTCTTGCTTTTGTCCCCAAGCTGAGGTGACTTTACATTTTCATTTTATTAAAAGAGGAAGGAAATAGACATTTACTGAGTGCTAACTATGCGTAAATGCTGTGCTGTGACTTTCTGTGGGATTGAAGGACACAAGGCGGGTAGTGGTTTGATTCCCGTTGTACCTATCAGGAAATAAGGCTCAGAGAGGTTAAGTTATTTCCCTGAGGTCACCCAGCTGGTTAAAGGAGAGCTGGAGTTGGAGCGCAGGTTGAGATGACCCTGAAGCACATGCTTTTCTCCATGCACTGGGAAAATATAACCACATTTTAAACAGTTTTGAAAATAGACTAAAGGAAAAAAAATTCACCCGTAATTTAACTATTGTTTATACCACCTCGTTTAGTATTTATTGTATTTCCTGCTGGTGTTTTTTCCCTTTGGTGACTGTATATATTTGTGTAATATGCATTTTACATAATTATAATCATAAGAGAATTTGGTTTTGGTTAAGACCTAGAACAAGGTGGGCGGGTCTCCTGAACTGGGGCCACTGCAGAGTGATTGATTCTCAGCAAAATGGAAACCTGGTTTTGGCCCCAAGCCATCGTTTCGGTAAGGAGATTCCTGAATTTGCTTTGGAGAAAGCAAACTAGGTGCAGAGAGGGGCGGAAAAGACCCTTGCATTCCCTCCTGGGTTGGTTTTGCTCAGTTAAGTGGGAGAATTTTCCTTTTAACTCACTTCCGTCTTGCTTTTGACAAATGGGAATATTTGTACCATTTTCCCGAATGACCTCCTCTCCTTGGGGTAATGAGAAACTGAAAGTCTTTGCTAAGTGCTTTGAGATATTCAGATATAAAAATGGAGAGCAGAGTGTCGTCAGGGCCTCTCGCTGCCAGGGCGCTTTATGAAGAGGAAGTGTAGTTTGTGGGGGTGAAGGTCAGCGTGAGGATTGAGGCCGCTGCTGGAACCCGCGTCTCTGGGCACGAGGGCAGGGGCGCAGGATGGGCAGGGTTGGGGGAGCCTCTGCCCGTCCTCCAGGTACACACTCCAAGTCCAGGCCCCACGGTCAAGGTGATCCGGATCTGTCAGGCAGAGCCCCCACCTTGCTAGAATCATGTGGATAAACGATTCAGTTCAAGGAGCCGTCTCCCCCGGCCCCTTTCTCCAGCTTTCGCTTCAGAGCGTCAGCCCAAGAATAACACAGCAGAAGAAATATTGTGTCACCTGTGCAAGTAATAATCCTGAAGATGATTTCGAAACGTGGAAAAATGTTTATTATGTGAGTGAAAAAAACAAAACACTGAAGGCCGAGTGTTGTGAACGGTACGATAGAAACTGTAGAAAAATCACAAATGCGTGTGGACAAAGCTTGAAAGGTAATTCTCCAAAATGAAAATTATAGCGTTAGGGCGGGGGGACTACTGTGATTTGTTTTTTATTTCACTACATTTTCTTTAAATTCCCCACTATGATTAAAAACCAACAAAGACGACGTGTCGGCCCGGTAGGGAGCCCCGGGGAGGGGAGGGGGCGGGGCAGGGCCAGGCGAGAGGGCGCCTGCACCCACGGCCCCCGCAGGGCGCTGAGCTCACCGGCTGTGCCAGCCACAGAAACCTATGAGATCTCCAGAAGCCGAGGCGTATCGGTGACTCAGACCTTCGTGTTATGCTATTCAACAATAGCTTTTGTCCTTTGCCCAAAACCCTAGGCCAGTGTGTTAAAAAAAAATTATAAAATTATGAGATAGTTTGTACTTTCCTTACCAGCCTGTGCCAGCTTCGGGCGCTTTATTTATACAAGGTGGGGAGGCAGGGAAGGCGGGATGGGGGTGGGGGGCAGACAGAAAGGAAAAGAAAAACAAGGTAGAACTCGGGCAAGGCCCAAGAAACGTTTGAGCCTCAACAACAAACTTTCTTTTGTTTTCTCCAGTGGGGAGAAAAAAATAAGGAGGAAAAAATGCAGAGGACCAGTTTGAACCAAATAAAAGTCAGGTTTTGTGCTTGGGGTTGCCTCTCGCAGTGGGTTTTGCCCTTTGTTTGCATACCATGAAACCCATTTCAAGACATTCACCTCTAAACCAGAACATGATAGCAGTAGGAGTGGAGGGGCCCTGGCAGAAAGGGCTGGAGCAAGGACAGCCAGATTGGGCTCTGGTGAGCTCAGATGTTTCGTTTGGCTGTTTCGGCCAGTAATGCCCAACTGCCACCAGCGTTTGCCCTCACTTCTGGTTGCGTTTAAAGAAGATTCCTATTGCCTGGTGTCCCAGAGTGGCTCTGTGCTAGTGGGATTTAGAATTCCGTGTGGATCCGGGGTGAGGCCAAGTTTGCCTTGTACCAGTTTTGACCAGAATGTTCCTCTCAGTGTCCATTGGAAGACATTTTAAGAATAAGTTCAGGAGGAAAGGCCTTGGGTGGGGAGAGTTGGGAATCGGGGATGTGTGTGATTGTGTGTGTTGTGTGTGTGTGACTGAGTATGTGAGTGATTGTGTGCGTGATTGTGTACATGTGAATGATTGTGTGTGGTTGTATGTGAGTGATTGTGACCGTGTATGTGAGATTGAGTGTTTGTGTAGGTGATTGTGTGGTTATATGTGTGATTGTGTTTGTGAGAGATTGTGAGTGCTTATATATGTGAGTGATTGTGAGTGATTTTGTGTGCGTGTGTATCCCCTTTAGTCTTTTTTTTTTTTTTTTTGAGGAAGACTAACCCTGAGCTAACATCTGCTGCCAATCCTCCTCTTTTTGCTGAGGAAGACTGGCCCTGAGCTAACATCGGTGCCCATCTCCCTCTACTTTATATGTGGGATGCCTACCACAGCATGGCGTGCCAAGTGGTGCCATGTTCGCACCCGGGATCCCAACCAGCAAACCCCAGGCCGCTGAAGTGGAACGTGCAAACTTAACTGCTGCACCACTGGGCCCCCCCCCCCCCACCTTTAGTCTTAATCCCTTTTTGCCCCAGTTGTAGTGCCAGGCCAAGTAAAACTTATGGAGCCTTACATCTATTTTCTCCCATATCACCTTGTCCCCCTGCCCCAAACCAGCTCTCCTGGTGAACCCCTGGGGCAGCCTGGACTGTGGGCTCATTGGCCACTCTTTCTTCAGAATTAGTTCGAAGTATTTTGTAGGAATAATCCGCAGTCTTTGGCGGTGGTTTGACCAGTACGAGAAAGGAGGCTCATGGGTTAGAGGCAGTCCCAGAGGTCTGAGGCGGCCTGGCCTAGAACTCAGGCGCCCGCGTCCAAGGCCCCGATGAGGATGCCAGCCCTGTTGGCGCTCCCCTGTCCCCGCTTGCTGAGGCCGTCTTGGGAACAGATTCTGAGGCTCCTTGGCCTCCAAGTTGCCTTCGCGATCTTTCAGTCATCATGACCATTCCTGTGAAGAAGGCAGCGCAGGATTGTTTAACTGTTTTACAGATGGAGAAACTGAGGCCCAGAGAGGGGCGATTGTTTGAACAACATCACACAGCTAGTTGGTGACGTATTTGGAACCCAGACGAAGTCTTTGGGCCACTGGAAACATGGTCATCTCCGTGGATGGCTCACGGTGATGCCGACCAATCCCAGACAAGGAATTCTGCTCTCCTCCACTTCCAGGAAACAAAGGGACCCTCGTGGAGGATCAGATGCTTTGTGGCTGTGGTTGGGGGTGACTGGTCCTCTAGTTTAGGGACTGCCTCTGTTGAGGAAAGTGCTGGACGGTGAGACAGGATGACGGGGTTCTAGCCCCACCTCTGTCACTCACAAGCAGCCACTTCCCAAGACCTCAGCTTTGCTGTCCGTGGAGAGAGAAAGAGGCTGGACCCAGTGGTTCCACGTCCCTTCCCACTTCAGGACGGCTGAGCTTCCTGCCACAATCCGGAGTCCCCAGCTGTGTCACGCAGCAAACCCTCTCCCACAACCTGTCAAACCAGAGATGCCAGTTTCCCCAGGGCTCCCATGAGCTCCCTGCCCCTGTCCTTTGCCAGGGAGAGCCTTTGCAGGCTCGCGGAGCAGTGCCCCTGGCCCACGCTCCGTGCACCTGCTTATTGATAACTGCGTGTCTGAATGTGCCTTGTGTCAGAGCCCTTTGGTTTGAATTTGCCGAGTACTGAGCGGCTGAGACGTGAGAAAATTATGAGCAGGAGAGAGACGTGGTACCCTATGACAAGAGGCAGCTGTGGTGAGAGGGTAGGCACGATGCCTGGGGTGAGCGCCATCTGGGCAGGAGGCCTGGCTCCCAGCTGTGGGGGCTCCGGAAGGGCAGAGCCTGGGAGGAACGATTTTGAAGCCACTACTATGGAGATTAAGGGGATGAGAATGTAAATCTCAAGTAAAAAGGTAATTGAATGTAATAGCAAACAGTGCTCGCTCTATGTTAATTTTAGCTCTTCCCCTGGATACAAGGCGCTGTATTAGTGTTTTATTACCATTTTGTTTGCACTAATAAAATAGTAAAATTTATTTCAAGGAAGTTGAAGGATGGTTTTACAATGCAAATTTGAAGAAATTGGACTTTTCATTTATGCCTCTGCTATTTTAAACCCTGACGGGTGTAAATTAGCTACAGGGACCGAGCAGACCCCACTGATGGGGACTTGGGAGGCGGGAGCTCTGGCAGAGGTTCTAGACTGGCTCAGGGCAGAAAGCAGGGAGTGCTCCACGGAGAGGCTGGGGGTATGACGGGGGGGGGGGGGCCACAATGGGGGGGGATGGGGTTGGAGGAGAGGGCATGTTAGGCATGAATGCCTCTGCTTCTAGGCTGGCACATCACACACTGATCCTGCGGGGAGACACACGTGGCCACAGACCTCAGCGCTGTGACTTTCTTCTCTGCCCTTTGACCTCCTTCCTGTCCTGACATTGGGCCTCATTAACCCAATGAACCCCCAAAGGGAACTGAGCAACCTCTCCTCTGTGCCTAGAAAGGACAGGTAGACCAGATGTCCAGTAGACACACACACACACACACACACACACACACACACACACACACACACA
>NC_060271.1:40690115-40764107 GCF_021613505.1 Equus quagga
CACACACACACACACACACACACACACACACACACACACACACACACCCTTTTTAAAGGGGCTGCAAAGACACCAGCCCGGCAGAAGTTCCCGGGCACGTTCTCCTTCTGCCTGGAAGCAGGACATTTTCAATAAGCCAGCATCCCTTCACATTGGCCCAAATGGTCTAGGCGTGGTAGTGTCCCTGAACTAAAAGGCTTAAGGACTGAATTTTTAAAAAGATCAGGTTGTCCAAATTTTAGGGAAGTGGATGACGGCGTAGAAAGGTGGCAAAGGGAAGGAAAGAGGTGATAAGAGAGTTTCATTTTGAGTTTTGGGTGAAGAATTCAGGTTGGTTCTTGTTTTATCCAAACCGGTTTGTTTATCTCTGAAAAATTATCACCAGCAATGGCCTGAAGCGATGCACTGGGGGACAAGCTTCCAAAGGGTAGGGACCCGAACAAGTGTTCTGATGTCTGGCGAGGTCTGCAACATGTATTGCCCAGGGTTCTCTGGCCGCCTGCCTGGTGTGGGGGAAATAGTGAGCCAGTGACTCCAGTTTCCAGCCCCATACCTTGGTCTCGTGGGATTTTTCTCAGTATATTCTCTGCCTTGTTTGGGAGTGTGGTGTGTCTGTTTCATGCAAAGATTCAAACTGTTGACACTGGCAAGGCCAGAGTTGAGAAACTGGAGGAGAGATTCTATACGAGAAACTGGAGCAGAAATGGTGGCAGAAGACACTGGAAGATTTCCTTGACTGCAGATGGCATGCGCTCTGATGTCAGCAATCTGTGGGTTGCAGGGAACTTGGGAAGGAGCAGAGGAGGGTGGGTGCAGGCTCCCAGCCTCTCCTGGGGACTCCTCTGATGCCTGCAGGGCCACGTTTGGAGCAGACGTGGGTGGTGGGAAATATCCAAGGATGAGGCCAGCCTCCAGCAGCAGGGCCAGCGCTCCATGTGGGTGTTGTTGGAGCGGGGAAGGTCTCTCTCTGGGCCTCTTGGCTCTTTTTGGATCAAGGGGCTGTAGATGGGATTGCTTGGGATCATGGGGTTTAGGGAATGTGTAGAAGGCAAGAGATTCTAAGCTGAGCCCCTCAATAGGCCAGGAACCTCTTTCTTCCCACTGCTGGGTACATAGGAGGCCCTGGTAGCTCTGGGCCACTAGCTGAGGGGGCACAGAGGGAGGACTTGAGCTCGTGGAGGTGGCCAGGGCCAGGGCGGGTTTGAGAGTGTTGCTGAAAGAAGCCAGAGATGAGAACATTCAAAAGTGGTTCGACTTTTAGTGTTTGACATGGTTTCCGATTCACTGAGAGCGGAGAGATGCACCGCTGTGTACCCAAGGATTTAGAGAGTGCATAGGCGGTGGGGTTACACTCTGGGTAGATTTCAATCCAAAACTGTAATTACATCAAGGAGCAGACGGAAATGGGAAAAGAGGATTAGTGGTGTGGCCTACTTGGGCCCGGCGGTGAAGGTGGCACCAACCTCGGTGCTGGGATCATAGCTGAGGGGGTTCACCCCCGACCACGCCGAGGAACGGCCAGCACCCTGGGCACCTCTTTTCTGCTCATCTCTTCTTACCTCTCCTCAAGCCATCTCTGGAGAGTTGACTCCCCTCTGAGCAGCCCCAGGGCTGCTCCCCACCCTCCCTGCTTCTTCTCAATGCTTGCTGTCACATGTCCACTCCAGCCTGGAATAGGAGGATGCTCCATTTTGATTGATTTGACTTTCTTTTCCATGTGGGCTATGTGTGTGTGTGTTGGGGAGAGGGTGACCCAAAGGACCCCAGTGGATTCGATTGCTCTCAGAGGTGGCCACAGTAAACCCTGGAGGCTAGCCCCCCACCGCCTGCTGCTTTGTTGTGTTTGGTTTGGGGGAGCCTCTGGCCTGGTCCATAGCACCTCCCGTTTCCCCTTTACTTGAGAGAAAGGTGGCCAGAACTCTTAGGTCTTTGGCCCACAAACTTCTGACCCTTCCTCCCATTCCACTCAGCCCCCTGGTTTGTGACAGTGGCATCCCCAAGTATTCTGAACCCCCGGCTCACCTTTCTCTTCTCCCTGCCCCCTTTCCCTGCACCTGTCAGCTGTTTCATTGACTGTCTGGCTTGGCTGCCACCCATCCTATCCTCCCAGGCCCCCTCCCCCTAGGCCCACACTCCCTCCCTTCCTGTCTCTGCCCACGTCTGTCTCTACCTGCCCGTCGCCGGCACACCTGAGGATCCGAGGCTGCCTAACGGAGTGCGGGGATGGTTCAGGGTGTTTACCAGACAGCCGGGATAAGGTATTAAATCCTGTTGCTGTCTTCCCAGGGCCAGGTTCCTCAGATGGTTTTCCAAATTCCTAATCTCGGTGCCCACATCCCTGCCCAGCTCATGTTTGATGGGAGCTTTCCTTTCCGATTGAAGCTGAACCGAGCAGGATCTGTCGTGGGGTTGGGTCTGGGTTCCCACCGGTGCATGATGACATGGAGGTCTAGCCCCTTCCTCTCTGGTTCTTCCTTCCTCTCCTCCTTCCTTTCTTTGGGAATCTTAGTGAGTAGGGGCCAGGATTCTGCCGCCAGGTGTTCTAGAGCCTTCTTGAGTGCCCCTCCACCACCCCCCAGCCAGTGTGGTCATGAGGCCACCTGCTGTAATGGAGGAGACAGGGCCTGAGACTAGTCTTAGTGTCAGAGGCAAAGGAATCCCAGCGTGAAGATGGTCTGAGATGGGAATGAGCAGGTAAATGACACAGCCCTTCCTGAGCCTGCCATTACGATTCTTCCCACTCAAAGTAAAAATGGCCACTGTGGGGTTTTGCTCATCATGCTGAATACCTGGCTTGCCCCAGGAGAGAGTCCATAAAGCAGACCTGTTCCTCCGAGGAGTCTCTGCGTTGGTTTTGGAGATGACAGTGCGAGGGAGGAGGTGTGCTCCTGTCTGGTGCTTGGGGTGGACATCTGCCCTCGTTAAGCTGGCCTAGCCTCTGGGGTGACAGGAGAGCTCAGATGCTCCCTGGTGAACGGGGACATTGGGGCGCCTTGATATGGGGCAGAGGCAGCTTCCAGGGGTCTTCCTACATCCGGGACTTGTCTACCCTTCCTGGGTTGGCTGGACTGAGCAGAGAGCAGGGAACTCTGTCCCCATCCTCAGCCTTCTCTCCCAGAAACTAGGCTAAAAGAGGCAAATTAGCTAACTTCTCTGACCACCCTGCCCCCGCCCCAGCTGGGAACTTTCTCTGAGGGGAGGAGCGGACTCTACACCAATGGTGGAAGCTTGGCCAATGGTGGCAGCCTGGGTCTACCCTTCTGGGGGTGCCTGGAACTGATGGCTGTGTCCTTTCCCCGGGCTGCCCTGTGACCTGGACAGACCCTTCTAATTTCAGCTTCCCTTTCCCTGGCTACAGGCTCCCTCCTCTTTCTCTCCTGTCCCTTCTCCTCCCTTTCTCCAGGCAACCAGAAGTCTCTTGGGTTTCACAACCCCGGAGCTTCCCTCTCTCTCCAGGTCTCCTCACCTCCTTCCTGCTCCGGCTACAGGTGCTGTGTCTCCACCCTCCCCCTGTTGCCTTGGCAGTCAGTGCTGCACTGGGCTTTCTTCTCTCCCTTCCTGAGCTCAGTGCACTGACAGGAGCGGAGGGCTCTCTGTGACCTAGCGGACGGGGGTTGGCAGCAGTGAGGCAGGACTGGGAACAGGGCAAGGGGCGCAAAAGCAGACTTCACGCTGGGTCCTCAGCCAGGACCCTCACCATTGAAGCTTCTTCCACGGTCGTACAAGCCGGGGCTCTGCAGGAGTCCTGGGTGCCAGGGTTCCCGATTTTATTTTGGGGTATACTTTTTCTAATATGTGTTGGGCCGGGATTAAGAAGTGGAATAGAAAAAAGAGGGCAAAGAAAATCTGGAAGATGACAGTTGGGCTGGTGAGGAGGAGGAGGAGAAGGAGGAGGGAAAAGGTGAAATGAATTCATTAGAAAAACTTGTTTACTGGTTTTGCTTAGGCGCCTCCATTTTAAAAGTCTACATTTACAGTAAGTCGCTAATTAAAATACAAAATTAAGCAACAGCTATGTTTTTTTTTCCCTTACACTTTAATTGCATGTTTTTTTGTGATGTAATTTCTGGAAACACCCAGTGTACCTCACGGGGCTGATTGTTTGATAAACTAGAAGTACCTGAAACCAACTCAAAAAATAAATATATAAATTCAAGGGGAACTTAAGGTAGATTGGAAATGACAGCGAACTGCAGACAGCAGGGAACCAAAAATCCATAATAATAATAAGAAAAAAACCTTTCTAAGTAAGGACGTTTATCCTGCCTACCCTGAAATCAGAACAATCTGTGCATCTCAGGGGGGGAAAAAAAGTTGCAATGGAAACCAGACCAAGTGGGGTAATCACTCCCTATCCCCCTCCCCCAAGTTGGTGCTATGGAAAAAAAGCAAGTCAATTTAGGATTTTCCCCAATTCCATTTCTAGCTGGGCTCGGTACTTGCTGGGGCTTCTTTCACCAGGGACCTTTCAAAGGGAGCTTCTTGGTCCTCCTTGTTCTGAACGTAGATGCGGTCCCAAGAGGGGATGAATGGGGCGGTCTCTGTCCCCCCAGGAAAACAAGCCTCCCCGTGCCCACAGAGGGCAGGCAGCGCATCCCAGGCTTGGGCTGCTGGCCCAGAGTTCCCGGCTCTTCCAGAAGGTAGTGGGAGAGAGTGATACAAGGTAGGAATGATGTGCGTTGTCTTTTTCAGACAGCCCTGTGGACTCCTGCCTTCTTTAAGATGCGGACCAGGGTGCTGATTGCAAAACGGCTGAGAAACCTGTCAAGAATGGACTCCAGGGTGGGGCTGGGAGGAAACTGGATCCCACTGGCAGCCTGGCTGCTGGAGAATTCCAGGCCCAGCGTCGTTGGTGGGCCCCGGGCCTCCTGAGTGCTGGGCATCTGGGCAGTAGGAGGATGAGGGACAGAGGGGACCCGTGACCGCACTGACGTCTTTTTCCGGCCAAAACCTAGAGGCCCAGTTGGCCAGGGCCCCCATAAGCCTCACTCTGTACTCTCCTCCTGGGGAAAAAGGATTTGCTTCTTTTTAGAGTCTTTTTAAGAAATACGTTTCTCCCTGATTATCTCATACTAATGGCTCATTGGAAAATACAAACAAGTGTTAAGAAAACAGTTTAAAAATATGTAACGTTACATGTAAATATGTAATGTTGTACACATATGTATATGTATGTAGTTGTTAAAAGTGTGGGTTGGGGGCTGGCCTGGTGGCTCAGCGGTTAAGTGCACACATACCGCTTCGGCGGCCCAGGGTTTGCCGGTTCGGATCCTGGGTGCGGACATGGCGCCGCTTGGCAAGCCATGCTGTGGTAGGCGTCCCACATATAAAGTAGAGGAAGATGGGCACAGATGTGAGCTCAGGGCCAGTCTTCCTGAGCAAAAAGAGGAGGATTGGCAGCAGATGTTAGCTCAGGGCTAATCTTCCTCAAAAAAAAAAAAAGTATGGGTTAGGGGAACAGAGAGACCTGGGTTTGAAACCCAGCTTTGCCACTCAGCCGTGTGAGTTGGGGTAAGTTATTTAACATTGCTGAACCTCAGTTTCCTCATCTATGAAGTGGGGATTATGATCATATGCATCTTGGAGGGTGGTGAGGACTCAGTGTGATGATCGATATAAAATATTGAGCACAGAGTCTGGCACAGAGCTCACTTAAACATTAACTCTTTCTGTTATTGTAGTTAATAATGATTATTCCACTGCCTTGAGATAGTAGGCTTTTTAATTTTTTATTAAGAATTTCTTTTTACATCAGTGAAATTCTCTATCTAACCCTGTGCTGTCCAATACGGTAGCCTTTAGCCACATGTGGCTATTTAAACTTAAATTAACTAAAATAAAAAATTCGGTTGCACAGTCATACCTTCCACATTTCTTTCTTTTTTAATTTATTTTAAAAATTAATTTTATTATTTTTTATTACAGTAAGATTGATTTATAACATTATATAAATTTCAGGTGTACATTATTATATTTCGATTTCTGTGTAGATTGCATCATGTTCACCACCCAAAGACTACCATCCATCATCATACACATGTGCCCAGTCACCCCTTTCAACCTCCTCCCTCCCCGCTTCCCCTCTGGTAACCACCAATCCAGTCTCTGTCTCTATGTGTTTGTTTGCTGTTGTTTTTATGTTCTATTTATGAGTGAGATCATATGATATTTGACTTTCTCCCTCTGACTTATTTCACTTAGCATAATACCCTCAACGTCCATCCATGTTGTCACAAATGGCCAGATTTCATCATTTTTTATGGCTGAGTAGTATTCTATTGTGTATATATACTGCATCTTCTTTATCCATTTGTCCCTTGACGGGCACCTAGGTTGCTTCCCTGACGAATTTCAAGTGCTCAGTAGCCACATGTGGCCAGTGGCTGCTATACAGGACAGCACTGAAAGTTCTCCTGAACAGCGTCCTGAACAATAGAGTCATCTAGGTTTTTTCACTTAATTTCCTGCTTTCCATAAATATCTGTTAACAGCTGCATAGTAGTCCATGATGTGGCTGAATCACACTTCCTATTGATTTGAGTCTTTGTTCCTGGGATGTCGGAGCATCTTCTGGGCCCTGATTGGGTGTTGCCCGTCCTGGCACTGGCGTTGTGGTGCTCTCTGATTGGTGCCAGGCAGCAAGGGATTCTGGGAGGAGCAGGGCCTTGTCTGCTGAATGGCTCCCAGTGGTGGTGCCAGGGGAAGGTGGGGGAAGCAAGCTCCACCCTGACGGCCCTGGCATAGCGGGAGGGGGCTGTCTCCTTCCAGCCCCCGGTGTGTGGGCTCATCCCCACTCTTCACCTCACAGGGCAGAGACTGGGAAGAGGAGGCACGTGCTTGAGGAAGTAAAAATGAGCAATAATGACTCACCCTCCACTGACCTGAGGGTCCCAGGTATACCTTGGAGCTTCCCAGGCAGCCCCCGGGAGCCCCTAGGGAGCAGGTGGCCTTTCTTGGTGGGGAGAGAATGCCATGGTGGGGGGCTGGCCTGGCTCCCCAAGGTCTGCATGGGCCTCCAGATCCTTGTGTAGGTCTTCAGGCTCCCAGGAGGGCCCTGGCTGAAGACAGTTGTGTGATGCCAGGGTAGGGGTACTGGGGTCCTAGGTCAGGGGACAGCTCCAGGAAGACTCTGCCATGGCGGGTGACCATCCTGTGAGTGGAGTTGGTGGAGTGACTGTTGGCTGAAGTGATGCTGGGTTGTGGCCGGAGCCTCTTCTCCGCCTGGGCAGTCCACACCCTCCTCGGGTGGCCCAGGGCACAGCTCTGGGTCGGGGGCTATGGGCAGGGCAGGCTGGGAAGTAATCCCTGGGGCAGTGGGCAAGACAGATAGGGAGAGCCAAAACCGGACCTGCTGATGTGGCCCTTTCTGCTCGCAGCGGATCATAAAATATGGCTCAGATTTTCATTACGGGCTCTATCGATTATCTTCTGGGACGGATGAATTATAGAGAACATTAAATTTTTTTAAAAAAGCAAGTGAGAGAGGAAATATCTGAATGAGTTTGGGTGGTCGATGGCAGAAAGGGCTGAGCCACCAAGCCTGTGTGGCCTCTGTCTCCAAGCAGGGTGAGAACCAGACCGCTCAGGGCAGGCAGCCTCTGACTCCAGCTCTCAGCCTCCTGGGGCTCCCGCACCTCCCTGGGCCTGGTCTTGCGTTAGGGGCAGCCTGTGCTCGCCTTGGCTGTGCCTTGTCCCTTCTAGGGATCTGCCTAGGTTCTGGGAAGGCAAACAGTTGGTTGTTCATGGGGTTCTGACCCAGAAATAGGACCTTTTCCAGGCTTTAGGCCTCTGTTGCTGGGAGGTGGGCCCCTAGCTCTGCTCTTTTTCCTCCAGGGAGCTTCTGATTCTTGAGGGCATCGCTGGTCTCCGGGGGTCAGGACTGAGATGGGGACTCCTGAGGAATGTGGGCACCCAGGTCTGTTGGCCATCTCAGCTTTTCTCTGCTCCTTGTTCCTCCCATCCCCAGTCACTGGCTCAGAGGATTTCCGTTTTCCTTTCTAAGCTTGCAAAAGATGGGGTCCCACTGCTGTGCATCTAAGTCCTATCTGGAAAGAGAACCCCTGGAAGCCCATCCCTCCCTTGCTTCCTCCCCACGCCCTTCCTTCTCCCTCTCCTTGCCAAGCAGTATGGTGCATAGGTGTCAGACGGACCTGGATTCAAATCACTTCCCAGTGTGTGACCTTGGGTGGGTCACATCCCTCTCTGCATCTTATCCTCAACTATCCAGTTGAGATAATAACCTACCTCCTTAGGTTCTTGTGATGATTATATGTATCAATGTATTAAAGTCCTCAGTGTGTAGTGCTTAATAAACGTGAGCTGTTATTATTTTCCTCCTCTACAGAGTCTGGAAACCTTTCCTCTTTCTTTTCATTTGGTCTTTGACTTTGTTTATGAAATGGTTATAGTTCACACTGTGTGCCAGGTACTTTTCTCAGCATGCTACAAATAGTACATCTTTTTCATCCTCATGACCATATGCGGGAGGAACTATTATTATCTCCATTTTACTAATGGGAAAACTGAGGCACAGAGAGGTTAAAGTAATTTGCCTAGGGTCACACAGCTTATAAGTGGCCGCTTATACCTGGCAGTCTGGCTCCAAAGCTTATATGTTAAGCCATTATGGCACGCTGTCCTAGTGATCTGGTGGGGTGGCATGTGTATGTGCCTGTGAGCATGTGTGCAAGCATGTGTGTGCTCACACGTGTTCCAACAGCCCTGCCCTTGTGGTGGTTTCCATCTGACCCCTCTTCCTGACCCTCCACCTGATAGGGCTCCCTCAGGTCATCAGCAAGGCGAGCATTTTCTGGGGCCCTGTTCTGGGTGGAGTGTGTCTCCCCACCCCCATGCCATCACCCCGGCTTCACCTAGGCTACTGTGAAAAGGTGGTGGTTTCCATGGATATCCGTCTCCCTCTGGAGACACGCCCTTTTTTGTGTAGCTCTGTTCCCTGGAGTTGATTGTTTTTGGCACACCGCTCTGCAAACTCATCCAACAATTAAAAAGGGGGAGGGGTGGAACAAAAAGGGAGAGATAGTAAGTGTGGGCTGAGTGACATGCAGGAGGGGCCTCTGGGGTGTGGGTCTTCTCTCTGTCCCCTGTCGGCAGCAGGACAGCACCTTAGGTGTAGAAAGGCCACATAACCAGCTGGCCGGGAGTTTCGCTTCCAGAGTTCTGAAAATTCAGAACTCCACGTTTCCTTCCATTTGAGCTGTGTTCTTGCCCCGTTTATTTCTCCTTCAGAAATCTAAAGCCCATTCTCGGAGCCATCTCCAGAGGCCACCTGAAGCCGTGGGATGCCAGCTTGGACCGATTTGAATATTTGCCGCCCTTGTTTTGGTTAATTGTGTATGTGTTTGCTCTGCTTGTGTGCCATCAAATACCTGGTGCGTTGGGCGTACCCGTCGTAGGCTGTGTGAGATCACAGATGAAAAATGCAGTGAAAAACACTTTCGTGCCACAACACATCATGTTGGATTTTTGTATTAAGATGTGGATTTTTTTATTGTTTTTTTTTTTCCTCCTTTTCCATACAGCCCTGAAGTTGGGCAATGCGCACGTCTGTGTTTTTGTTTTCACTCCAGGTGGTTTATGAAATCTGCTCATTAGGGCTCTGTCCTGTTCCCACCCAGGCCTGCTCTTCCACCTCTTTCTCCTCTTGGATGTAGATCTTTTTCCTCCACCTGCCCCCCCCCCCCCCCCGCCAGTCTCCTCTCCTTTGGAGGGATGATGGGTGCTCGCTCACATTCACCCAGGTGAAAATCAGGGGTTTGTGTGGGCCTGCTTCTCAGTCCTGCATCTCTGAAGCAGACGTTCATTGCAGAAGGAGGTCCCGATGTAAGGGAGGTGGCAGAAATCTCTGCGGCCCCCACTGCACCCCACCCCAGGATAAAGCTCCCTAGCTTGCCCGTTGTCTGGAGAGAAGAAATGGAAGCTGTTCCACCCCCATAGGCCCTCCTGACTTAGAATGGCCCTCTCCTGAGTGGCCTTCTTGTCCCCGTCCCCTCAGATGACAGACAGCGATGGTTGGCTCAGTCCCTTCACCCTCCAGGAGGCCGTGCCCACAGCTGTGACCCTGTTTACCAGGGAGCTTTGGGGGTTCCTCCTACTCACCGGGTGCGCCACCATAGGCCTCGCCTTCCCCTACACACAGCCCAGCCAGAAGGAAGCACCTGAGCGTGGCCTTTGCCCCCCGCCAGTTGAGATCTCCGGGTGCTTTCTGGTGGCTCCAGGGGCCTTGATGGAGACCCGGCTGGAGGGCAGGAGAACTGAGGTTCAGGAGGGGAAATAGCATTAGGTGTCGGGGGGTGCTGAGATCAGGGGTGGGGACGAAGAGGGGCTTTTTTTTTTATCGAGGTCACACTGGTTTATAACATTATGTAAATTTCAGGTGAACATCATATTTCAGATTCTGTATAGACTGCATCGTGTTCACCACCAAAGAGGAACTTTTAAGTGAGTTTGGCTTTGGAGCCTGTCAGCCCCGAGTCCAGGCCTGGCTCCAGCACTTGCGAGCTGTGTGACCTTTGGCAAGTCACTTTGTATCTCTGTGCCTGCCCTCCCTAATCTATCCACAGGGATCCTAATCCTTCCTACTTCTTATTATAAAAATTCGGTGAGATCACGCATATACAGCACTCAGCATGGTGCTTGGAGGATAGAAGCCATCCTCCAGTTAATTAACATCATTCCTTCTCATGTAGATCTATTGGCAGAGGGTGAAAACCATTTAGGCAGGCGGTGTGCCCTCCACTCCCAGCATGCCCCCTGGCACATACTAGGTGCTCAGTCAACTCATATTGGACTCAGTTGGAGGAGGATCAAGTAACTAAGAAGTCCTCCTGAACCTGAAAGTTATTAATTCGTGGTGCTAATGGAGGAGTGGGGAGAGACCAAGACGCAGGTTGGGGCTTAGGGGAACTAAGCAGAATGGAGCGTGAAAATAGCCAATGGAGTGTTCTTTCGGGGGAGAGGGCTGAAGCTGCGCCAGGCCCATCTAATTCTGACATGAAATCAGGGACCAGTTCAGTTCCACAAACACTTATGCTACCCACTGTGGGCCAGCTGTTGTGCTAAATGCCGGGGATACAAAGATAATTAAGACCTGGTCTGTGCCCTTGAGGAGTTAAAAATCCAATGGTGGAGACAGATTCATGAGCAAATGACTTTAGTCTAGGATGGACTTAAATGCCACAATGATTGCTGCACCAGGAGCAGAGTAGAGGGGCATATGGGCCTGCTTGAGGTAGCTTTGGAAGGTTACCTTGAAGAGACTTGGAAGAAGAGGGTGGTGGCAGGTGAGAGCGTTTCTGTTAACACCTTTCACATTTCTTGTTGCTCCCCCAGCACATCGGCTAGGTAGGCGGGAAGGAGGTGTTAGCTTCACCTGATGGGTGAGGACACTGGGCCCTAGGGAGATCAGGTGTCTTGTCCAAGGGCCTACGGTGAGTTAGTTGCAGAACTGGGACTCAGACCCACATCTTCTGATTTGCCACCCAGTATTATTCCTGTAACTGCGTGTGGCTTTTCACTCCTTCCCCCTGGAGCTGCTGTCCAGAGACCTCTGTCCTCTGGGCTCTGCACCTACTGACCAGGATTCCTGCTGCAGCCACGGCCCCGGGGCCTGGGCTGTGGGAGGGCTCCATCCATGGTACGCCCTGGGGCCTGTGCCCTGGTTTGGTAAATGGGTCAGGCCACTTGGTTGGGGATAGTTCCAGAGCAAGGCCACACCCTGGCAGGGCTGGAGGATGGCAGGAATGGGGAAGACTGAGGAGGAGGAGGGGGAGGCCTGGCTACACCCTTTGTTCGGTTGCTCTTGCTGCCAAAGCTGAGAAGCTCCCTCTGCCCTGGGAAGGCCCCTCCCTCGGCTGGACCAGGCCAGACGAGGGCCCCACCAGGGCCTAGAACACCCTCTTTCCCCATAACTGGAACCCCCTGTGAACCAGGATGTAAGACCCTGGTATCATCCACGCTCGCCATTCGTGTGTGGTCAGACGATGGTCTTTCCTAGCTCCTTGCCAGGATCAGGGAGATGGGAGAGTTTCTCTTGACCTTTTCTCTGGGCAAATGTGCATGTCTGGAAGGGGGAATGTCAGTGGCCTGTGTAAGATGCTGACTTTCAAGTGGGGCAGAGGTTGTTCTGATGGGACGCTGGAGTAGAGCCCCCAGCAGAAGAGTGCTCTGGAGGTGTGGAGCTGCAGGTGGTCCAAGGCACCCCTTCCTCTAGCTCAGAGATACTTGGTTGGTGGATGGGCTGTCCAAGGCTTTGGGGATTCCAGACCAACAGGCAGGGGTGTGTCAGAGCCCAGAGGAGTGAGTCTCCCAGTGGCCCTGAAGTTCCCATTAAAGTGTTTTTTCCTCTTTTTTGAAGAAAAAAATACTCCCAAACTGGAAAACAAAGGAAATCCACTTCCCCCAAATCACACGAAACTCACATTAGGGGCCTGGCGGGAATCCATGGAAACCAGGAAACCCGCTGTTAACCCTGTATAGTGCTGAAGGGTGGGGTGGGAGCTGGGCTGATCTGAGGCCCGGACTACTGTCACTGGCCCTCCCTGATGGCTTACCCCAGGGAGCTGGCCTCGGTGGCATTGCCCCAGAGCAGAGGTGGGTGGAGCTGATGCTGGAAGCCCTCACCTTGACAGCACCAGCTCCCCCCTCCAGTCGTAGCCCAACCTTGGGAGGCAGGAGAGGAGAGGTTCGTGCACCCCAGGGAGGCCCAGGGGATCCGAGGGCTGGGCCAAGTTGGAGAACCTGCCGGGCAGCTGCCCACACCATGCCACACTGTGGAGTCAGGGCCGAGCCCACTCACACACTTCGGGATCACGCAGGCGCTGTGGATGCTGCAATTCCCCAGCCGAGGGGGAAGGAAAGGACCGGAATTTCAGCCACCACCCTCCCTGATGCTAGCCCCATATACAGGCTGGGTATGAGTGAGGACAGAGAGCCCCCTCTGGGTTCCTTGCGCCCCATTCTACGCATCCAGGAGGCTGGACCTCCAGGCCTGGGAGGTCATGCGCCGAGGTTGGGCGGTGTGTTGGTATTTGCACGCACATGGGCTAATTTTTCTAAAAAGGCTGAAAATATTTACAGGTTTGAAGTTGAAATGCAAACAGGAAAAGCCCTTTAAAAAGTGAGTGTAGTGGATATTCAAAACAGGAATCACCATGGAAACACCACAATATTTGCTTAAATTGACACAAAGGTTGCTGGTAGCAGGGCACCGACTTTCTTTGGCCACATTTTTTTGGCCCAACACCTATCACAAATGAATCTCAGTAGCCCCCTTGCGGGTGTGTGCGTGCCTCCTCTTTTCTCTTTCACGGGATGAAATGGCACAGGACCAGCGTGGAGTGGGGAAAGGAAAAGAGAAGAAACCAAACTCACTATCCTAGGTAGCTGCTAAGACACCTGTTGATTCTGTTTTTAGAGACTCCCATAAGGCCACCGGGGGTCATGGGAGCGCTGGGAGCAGGCAGAGGGAAAGTCTGGAGGGAGAGGGAGGTTGGGGAACCCAAGGGTTGGTTCAGTTGTGTGGGTCTGATATGGTTTCCAGTATCAGCCTGATCCATGGGCAGGCTGACCTTTCACCCGAGGTACCAAGCCTTGGGTGTGATCACTCTGTTGTTACCTGGGGTGGCACCTGATTGGCCTGTTGTTTCTACCTATTTGATTCTTTTATTAGGTACAACAACTACATAGCAATTGGCTAATAATTGTGCAAAGGGCACATTGGTTGTAGGGTCAAGCATGGCACACACCACAGCAGTGCCATCTGGTGATTGGCAGGCAGGGTCTGAGAATCTCTTACCTTGCTGGCTGGTTACTGTGCAGGTGTTGGAACCATACCCTCCAATGTCCTCCTCTCTGGAGTAGCTTTGTGGGTCTCAGTTGTAGTCTGGTAACGTGTTTTCGTTTCTCATTTTGGTAGACAGACAGACTTCGCTGACTGAAGGCAAAGACCCTCTCCACCCCACCTGCCCTTCCAGCTGTCACGGCCATCAACCCCTCCTGTAGAAGGAGGTCCTGCAGCTCCAGTGGTCTGCGTTGGAATGGACTTTGGACCCCGGCCTCTTGGGATGCAAAGGTAGCTGCTCCCGATTCCCAAGATGTCACTAGGAAATGTGGCTAGGGGCTCTGGTTGGCCAGCTTGGGGGTTCCTCCTTAGGGGACGGACTGTGTAGGCTGTTCTCAGTGAGTTCTGACCTGGGTGGTGGTAGCTCAGGCACCCCAGGTGAAAGTGAGAAAAGAGCCCTGGCCTCGCAATGGGACACCTGTATACTGGCCATGGCTTCGCTGTTGACTCACTTTCTCCCCTCTGGATCTGTTTCCCCACCCGTAAAGTAAAGAGATTGCAAAACTGACCTTTAAGAATCCTCCCAGCATTACTATTGTATGACATTGAATGGTGCCAGCAGCATACAGGTATTCCAGGTGAGGCCTGAGCCCTAGCAGACAGCACTCCTGGAGCTAAGCATCGGGTCATTTCTGAACATCATCTCTGGGAACGGTAGGTCCAGTCCATCAGCATGTCCAGAGGCTGCTGCTCTGCTCTGAGCTCATGTGTGACTTCTTGGGGCTCTCTTGGTGGTCCTCCAGCCCAGGCAGAACCCTCCTTAAAGGAGAAGCCACAGGGTGTGTTGATCCAGGCTCAGAAATTGCCCCTGGCCATAAGGCAGGTCACTTTTGCCTGGGATTGGTAGTCTGTGGGGCTGGTACTGTCAGATATTTACCTGCAGGTATCAAACGAGGCAGTTCTTAGGGTGGGAGGTTGACACATAACAGGTAACTTACCACATATTGGTCATTGTTCAGTATTCTCTTAAGATCCTGAGGGAATCAGCCCGGCGAGGTTGGGTGTTCACAAAGTAGAGGGGCAAGGTCTTGGGGCAGGGGCTGAGGCTGAGGGCCTAGAGAACGGGTGGACCGGCAGGGCTGGGGGCCAGTCCTCCTGAGTGTGTCAGATGGGAGTCAGCAGCCCTGGCTCACTCACCTGCACTCTCCCTCCCCATGGGCACCATGGGCAGGTATGTCCTGCCTCTCCCTCCGTGGCCAGGCTTTGCAGCTCTGGACTTTGAACTTGCAGAGAGGAAGCACTTGCAGAAATGGGTGACTTGGTGCCCACTGGGGTTTGAGAGGTTCTCAAAGCTGCAGACTTACTTCATTTTGGGCCATGCCACCTTAGGGACTAGCAGAAGCCCTGAATCCAGCCCAAGGATTTGCAAATCAGATGTAAATGTGGCCTTGGTTTGCTGTGGCAGAGCAACCATGTGGCTGAGACTCTTCTTCCTGGTGTCCAGAATGCAATCACACTCCAGGAATTGGTCCAGCCACACTTAAGATGTGCTGCTGTTGTCCCTTGATGGTGGTGGGGCTGTGTAGACTGCTGGTTGTGCAGCCATCTTGTTGGGTTGGCACCAGCACCTGTACATGTCTACACCCTCCCGGGCTCTTCTTGCCTGACTCTGCTTCCTCGATGATCATGGGTCCTGGGCAGGCAGGCCCATACATCTTTGAGCCTCTGGATGGTCTCCCTGGCCCCGCCTGTGCCCTGTGCATGAGCAGGTTGCCAAAGTGCCTGCAGAGCTCCCTTTGAGGGGGGAACATTTGCCTCTTCTGTTCTCAGTGGCAGGCTTTTTGTTTTCTTCATTCCCTCGGCAAAACATACCCATTAGTTTTTCCCTTTTTGAACTCTCCATTCACTGTTGACTGCTAAGGGCCATGCTAGCTGGGATTTCCACCTGGCATAGGGTATGGGCTCCATGGGTCCTGTGGGACTCCCGCATCCTGGCATTGGCCGTTTTGGGCTTGATAATGAAGCTTGGGAACTCCGAGGGCTCCAAGTGGGAATGCCGTGGCTGAGCCCCTCCTTGCTCACCTAGCCCTTTCTAGGTACTGAGTTTGGCCACAGGCTGGGGTCTTCTGTGGCAGGGCTGATCCGTGGTCCCAGAGGTGTCCTGTCTTAGCACACCAGAGTGTGGACAACGGGGCAAGTCCGTGCTTGGGCCTTGTCTGCAGGCCTGATCCTGTCTGGCTCAGATTCTCCCCATTTCTGGCTATGCCGCAGAAGATCTGGTTATATTTATTCAGCAGTTACAGAGGGCCTAGTGTCTGCCAATCACAGAGTGGACAAGACAGCCCCGGCTGTCACGGAGTTCTGGTTGGGCAAGTGGACAATAAACAAACCCACAGAAAGGAACAAGGAAACCATTAGTGCAGAATGGACATAGGATGAGGAGGTGGGAAGTGGCTGGACAGTCAGAGGAGGCCTCTTTGAGGAGGTGACGGTTAGCTGAGATCGAAAGAAAGGAAGTAGACAGCTATCTGAAGAGCTGTCAGAAGAATACTCCACAAAGAGAGAACAGCTAGTTTAGAGGTGCTGAGGTGGGATAAGCTCAGTACATTTGGTGAACAGAAAGAAGGTCCCAGTGGCTGGAAGGTGGACAGGGCGGGGGCTAGGGTATGTAGGGGAAGTTGGGATTATATTTTTTGGGTGACAGGAAGCCGCTGGAAGATTTTAAGCAGGAAGGTAAAGTCATCTGATTTGTGTTTTAAAAAGATGGAGTGAGAGGCTATGGCTGAGATGAGGTGGTGGAAATGGAGAGAAAGGAGCAGAGTCCGTGTGTTAAAAGGGTGAGTGAATTGAAGGGGCAAAGACCCCTGATGTGTGGCCCTGCGTCTTCTCCTCCCTCTTGTGCCCCTAGCCCAACAGTGCCAGGAACGATCTGTGGCTTTCAGAGGCTAACGTCTTGTGGATTAGCAGAGAAGCACCATCCTGGTTGCTAAGAAAGCTCGTTTGAGGGGGTTGGGCACCTCTTGGTCATCACCACGTGGAGGGAAGGTCAGAGGCCTGCTCGTCTCCAGCACTGTTTCCAGTAGGGACTTCTGAGCTCACTATCCTTTTGGCCCTAAGATTCTGCACCGAAGCCTGTTTTGTGCCTTTGCTCCATGGGGTCTATGCTGGGTCTGAGGGTGGGCCTAGAACCTCACATAGTTCCTATCTCTGTGACTTTAAATATGAAGTGTGTTCTCAGGGGCTGAGCTTCTGTGCATCTTCCCCTGTGCGCCCCAATACACACAACCCCAGTTGATTAGTTTTGAGGGCTGAAAAATGGGTTTGTCTAAGACCTCCTCATTTCCACGGGGCCAGATTAGCCTCCATCCCAGCTCATGGGCAGAGATCCTAGTAGCCTTTCCACGTGGAAAGTCTTTCCATGATTCACAGTGTGAATTGCCACAGGTACCCTGTCGGATTTTACCTGGGCCACTGTCACTTTTTCCAGAGCCTCTGACACAAGGCTCTGTTTTCCTGGGTCCTGGTATCATCTGCTTGGGCCGGGACGGGACAGGCAATCCCAGCAACAATACTGTAACAGCAAAGCGATCCCTGAGCCCCCTGGGCAGCGCTGTGCAACCCAAATAGCAAGCCAGAGGCCTGGCTGGAGCGAGCGTGAAGCTGTCACAGCTGGCTGCGGGGCCCCAGTGAGTACTTACCCGTGCTGGCAACATATTCCCAGCCATATGGGCCAACTCAGCCCTCCAGGGAAGCTGAGGAGGCCTGACCTCCAAGGGGAGTGACAGGAGGGAGCAGAAGGGCAGGCTGGCGACATCTTGCAGGAGGTGGCAGGGAAGTCCCAAGCGTGCAGCTGGTGCCTCTGCCTGGCTCTGAGGGGATGTCAGCCAGTCTTCCTGGGTGTGTCTGCTGGCATCAAACACTGGGCTGAGCCCTGGGGGTGGGCGTATCTGGGTGGGCAGGTGTGTGTGTCTGCGCATGCATGGGTGGCTCTTCTGCTTTCTGCCCCAATGGCCTGCACTAGATCCATGGCCTTCTCTCATACTGGACTGGACAGTTCTAACTCCATCCTCCAGGGCTTTGATTTGATGTGGGGCTAGCCCCTCCAGAGCGCACAGCTGGGGTCAGGGTATGAAGGGGCGGGATCAGGAGAGGGAGGTACTAGCTGAGGGGAGTGGGGGCCCAAGTCCTCTGCCACCCCTGGGTGACGCTGTGCTTGGGAGGATGAATGGACTCCAAGGTCACAGCCCCTTTGGGCTGGGCAGAGATGTGGCAGGGAGATGGTTTGGAGTTACTGATCTTTCTGGTTTCTAATCTGTGTGAAAATTCTGCCTGATGTTGCTGACCACCCCGGGCCTCCTTCCTCAGTTCTGCCTCATGCCTCCTGCCTTCCTAGCAGAGTGGGGAAGCCCCTGGATTTGACCAGGTTCAGACCCAAGGGGAGAGGGATTGGGAAGGGCTGGAAGCACCAGCCCTGCCTGGAGCTACCAAGGGACCTCTCCTCATTTGGTGACATGGTTGCTCCAAAGGGGACAGTGGCCCATGGCTTTGGGTGGGTTAACGTCTTTTGGATGAGGGGAGAAGCACTTCTGCCTTGCCTCTGTCCCCATGACCTTGGAGCCTCCACAGGGAGAACATGCTGGTGTTGGAGAAGCGACGTCAGGTTTCGCACGTGTGGCTGTGAATGTGTTGTCTTCCCTTGCAGATCTTCAGGCTACTCCTGTTCTGTCATTTCCAGCTTCCTCTGGCCTCTTTTATTCTAGAATCAGCCTAGGTATAAACCTGGTCCAGGTGAACATCTTTTAGCTCAGGGGACACCACACTGAGGCATGAGGCAGTGAGTGGGGAGACCCTTGTAACTCCACCTTCAGCGGAACCCTTGGAAGGCCGCCCCCCTGGGCCGCCCCACACCGCTAGCTGCTTGTTCTCTGTTAAATCAGCTCTGGGTGTCTTCCTCACCTTCACTCACCACCCAAGTTTTCTTTCTGGTTTGGTTTCTTGGCCCCTTGGGAGCAGGAGCCTTTCCTGACCCTGAGCCTTATGGTAGCCTGGGGTTGGGACCCCTGTGGCCAGGGCGTGTGAGAGAAGGGAACGTGTAATTAATCACTAGTTTCTCCTCCAGAAATGCTAATCGGGAAAAGCAATTAAAAGCAACTTTTTTCCCTTAGTAATCTGTGTTAAGAGCTGGTAATGAAGTTTAGGGCCGTTGTGACTCAATATTTCAGCTTCACCGACTCAAGTCAAAACAATCCAAACCCAGGAGTTTGCCAGCAGCTGAGCTGGGCCCGGGCAGCAGCTGGGAATCTCGGCGTTCCCTCACCTCACCGTTGTCCCACTCCGTGCTGCTTCCTGGGCAGAGAGAGTAGCTGTCCCAGCTGATAGCAGAGGGTCTGGGTGGCACAGAGATGGGTCCCCTAGGACATCCCTCAGGAGACCCACAACCTGACAGTGCAACTTAGGGAAAAGCTAGTGTGGGGGCAGAGCTGGGGAAGGATGGGATCAAATAGGGTTGTGGGGAGGAGACAGGTGCCTGGGGAGCCCACCAGGGTGGGCCAGGGCCCAGCCACCTGGGGCTCAGAGCCAGCAGAGTGGTGGTCCAGATCCTGACCCCAAACCTCTGGTCATTCATTCTTTGTTTTCATTCATTCATCGAGCGTTACTGAGAGACACTGCAAACTGGACCTGGAACTCAGCAGTGAACAAACAAGGCCAGAATTCCTGTCCTTGTGGAGTCTGTGTTTTAGTAGAGGGAGGCAAATGGTCAATACCGTAAAGAAAGTATAAGTTAGATGGAGCTGTGTGTCCAGAAAAAAACTAAGGTAGGTCTGGAGGATAGAATAGGGAGTGTGTGTGGTGGGGGGAGGTGGGTGGGTGGTTTGTAATTTTAGGTGTGGCGTGGGGGAAGGCATCACTGAGATGGTGACATTTGGATAAGGACAGAGGAGGTGAGGGAGCAAGCCACCCTAATTATCTGGGAGAAGAGTCTTCCCGTCAGGAGGGAAAGCAAGTGTGAGCTCCCAGAGGCAAGAGCCCCCCAGAGGTGTTGGAGGACAGTGAGGGAGGCATGTGTGGCTGGAGTAGGGGGGATGCCATGTGAGGTCAAGGGGGTTGGGGGCAGGGGCCCACACATCCTGCAGGCCTTGTAGCCATTGTGAGAACTCAGGCTTTTACCTGGAGTAAAATAAGAAGCTTTTTGAAGAGTTCTGAGTGACATGATCTGATTAGGCACAAGCTCTTTATTAAAAAGCAAGACCCAACTGTTGCCGACTCCTCCTCGCCCAATCCCTTTTGTGGCCGAATCTAGGTGCGTCTGCACCCACCTGTCCTGCTGATGTGCTCTCTTGAGGAGGCAAGAGCAGTGTTGCGGGTCCGTTGGAAATCACTCTGCCCCAGCCTCTGCCTGTTCCCCCAGGCCCACCTTGGGGAACAGTTCAGAAACAGGATCTTGTCACTTTAAGCAGCCCCCCGCCCGGCTTCCCTGGCCTGCTTTATCTGAAGTCCAAGCGCATGTTGTTCCAGGACCGATCCGCTTTAGCTAATTAATAATCTGACAGGAGCCACCCAGGGGATTAGCCGCTGAGCTGAGCTCCACCAAGCCCCAGCAAATGAGCCCTGTACTCCTTGGGGACATGGAGGTGACTTTGGGGGGTGCAGGGAGAGGAGACCCCCCACAGGTGAGCCATAGCATTGACCAGCGAGGGGAGAGAGCAGGCAGGGGGACAGTTATGAGAAGAGCCTCTTGAAAGGAGACTGCTGTTCCAAGATGGGCAGGGATCTCCGCTCTCCCTCACGGCCCCTCCCAGTCCTGCTGGCCCACCAGAAACCATCCCCACCTGCCAGGTTTACCTGCTGAGGAGCCGGGATAAGGTTGCTAGATTTGACAAATAAAAATACAGGATGCCCAGTGAAATTTGAGTTTCAGATAAACGGCAAATACTTTCTAGTGTAAGTATGTTCCATGCAGTATCTGGGATACACTTACACTACAAAACCATTTGCTGTTTATCTGAAATTCAACTTTTGCCAGTTGTCCTGCATTTTCTCTGGCAACCCTGAGTGTGGAGGGCCAGGCTGCAGGGCACCCTCCCGAGAACAGCCAGGAGCTCCCTCTGGAAGAGGCAGCACCCTTGGGGAGTTGCTTGGGGACTTGGCCAGCAGGGCGGAGCTGGGGCATGGTGACCTCCACTGCCACGGTACAGGGAGAGGAGGTTGGAACAAAGGTCAGCCGCTTGCCAATCTCCAACCTATATGGGAGCCCAGGTGGCCCTTGGATGAGTAGAGTCCAAGTCTCATCCCGAAGGTCTGTGGCCTCCCAGCTGGGGAGCAAGTCCCAGGGCCACCTCCTCAAGGTGAGGCTGGTGTCTCGGAGGAGTTTGGGGCCTCTCCTGAGGGGAAGGCCTGAAGCTCCTGGGGTAATGTGGATTAGGTGGTCATCTGCTGAGGGCATCACTCTGAACCCAGGGAGAGGCTGGCAAGGATGGCCCACTGTGTAGGAGGGGGCCAGGCTAGGTCATGCACAAGGTCAGGGACAACAGCCTGCTGTGCAGGGCCGCCCCCATGTTTGGGGCCTCTGGGCACTGGACAGAAATACCGTTCTGCTAACCTCTCTGTGCCTGCCCCCAAGGCTGCCGCGGAGCCCCGTGCCTGCTTCTCAGGGAGGTCTGGACTGCCTGGGATGTCATTCCACGGGTAAGGAGGGGTGGTCTTTATTGGAAAACTTGATAAAGGTCCTTACTGCTTCCTCTCGTGACCCTTCTCACCCCGGCTCCATTCCCAGTGGTCAGGGAGCTCAGGGCAGCCAGAAGGTCCTGCTGCCAGCTGGTGGTTGTCCAGCCTCCTGCAGCCAAGGGACCTGATGCCAGGCGGGCACTGCCCCTGAGGTGGGAGCTCTTGCTCCTGCTCTGTTCTCTAGGAGTTAACAGCATCCTGTGCCCTGGGAGGCCTCGTCTCCCCCAGCCCTGGGCTGCCCTCCTCCCAGCCTTTCCCGGCACAGCCAGCTGGGGAGTCTTGTGGTGGGAGCAGAAGGGGGCTGGGGGTGCCGAGCCGGTGGGATCCTCTTCCGCTTCCCGGGCTCTCAGCCTCTTCCCCAGCGTGCCCGGCGGTTTGGCCCTGTTTCGAGAGCCGTCTGCTGCCCGTGCTGCCTCTGACCGACATCGTTAGCGTGGGTATTTATATTTCATTAACGACATTAAGCCCAAATGGCATTAAAAGCAAAGCTGGTGATAAATAGCTTATTAATAAACAGGGAGTGCTCCATGCTGCCTGGCCTCTCCCAGCCCCGGCGTTAACCCTTGCTGCCCTAGATAAATATGCTTCACCCCAAAGATCATCCCCTTAAGATGGGCCCTGAAGAGCCAGTCACGTGTCCTCGTTCTCCGGGCTACTCTGAGGTCAGTGCCTTTTGGATCCCGTGCTGGCCGGTTCTGGGCCACTCAGGCTCACGAAACCTGGCCAGACCCCTTGCAGCTTTTAATCAAATCTTCATTATCCTCTCCTCACTAGTTTTGATTCTGAGCATAAAGAATTCAGGAAATGTGGCTTTTCTAGGCTTATAAGCTCAGATCTTCCCCATTACTTTGTGGCTCTGTCTGAAAGGAGGCTCCTAGAATATTCAGAATCAAAAAGAGAGACGCTCATGAAAATGATAACAACGGTAATAATCCCAGCTAACGTTTACTGAGCGCTAACTGTGAGCGGGCCTTCTGCTGATTGCTCCACCCACAGCAGCCCTTGAATGCTCCTGGTGACCCCAGGGATCTTCCAGCTCAGGCTCATTTTATAAGTGGGAAAAGTGATGCCCAGACAAGTGAAGCAGGTTCACCAGCTGGAGTCCACATCACAGAGCTGTTAGTGCTGGGGTGTTGTGCAGCCTCCTCTAAAGCAGGACCACTTGCAGACGGGGCCATTTCCGGCTCCTGGGCCTCAGACCTGCCAGGGCCTCTCAGCTGTGGCTCCAGCCTTAACTGGAGCTCCCTGCCCTTGGGACCCCGCCACTTTGTTATGCAATGCTGCTGCCTGGGTGAGTGTGCCCACACAGGCTGGCCACCCAGAGGGCACAGCCATGCACCTTGCAGGCCACCACCCCACCTAGGACATGGAGGTGCCAAGAGAGAGCCACTGGGAGTGTTCATGGTGCTGCAGAGGCCCCAACGAGCTTCTGCTTCTGGCTGGAGCAGCTTCTATGTGGTACCCTCCTGGGGTCGGGGGACCAGCCAGGCCTTGATTATTTAGGGTTTTATGTTAGTGTTTCTTGGATCTAGGACCATCTCTTAACATTTCCAAGAAATAGGGACAGAGTCAGCCCGGAGTTTTCCCCCACCCTAGCTTCCTAGCTGAATTTCTGAGGGCAAGAAGAGAAACTGGAGCCTTGTCTAAACTTTGGCCCCACTTAGAACTTTCATCCTTGCAAACCTGAACCAGAGTTCTCATTATCCTCCCTGTCCATTTGGGGCTGTCTGGGCTCAGGCCTGGCTGCAGGGGGAGAAGGGACTCTCTTGGGGTTTTGCAATATAGACGCGGAAAATGGAGGGGGAGCATAAGGTGACAATGCTGTGTGGTTCCAAGGGAGGATGGGGGTAGAGGGCATGTCACTGAGACCATCTGGTTGTGTCTGGTGAGCACTCGGGGAAGACGGAGAGCCAATTAATTAGCAGGACTCCTGCTGCCTCTGCCAGGGCCTGGACTGCTTCTCCCAACCCATTCCCAGGCTGGGAAGGAAGCTGGAAAGCAGTGGCCATAGGGCTCCTTGTCCGAGAGGAATTCCAGTTCTCATCCTGTTGGATGGAAGCCTGACACCTCCACAGAGAAAAGCAAGCAGGAGGGGGGCCAGCAGGGAGGCCCCACCCGACTGACATGGCGATATGGGGGCTGCCTCGGAAGGCTTGATTCACACTCCCTTCTCCTCCTGGGAAGACCTTCTGATGTGCTCTGGCCGTACAGGCCTTGGCCATCAGGGCATGGTGGGTGGCTGGGAATGGAGTCCTGCTTTTCACCTACATTACTCTTTGAGTGCACAAGGCATGTGCATTAAATCAGGGACCAGAGGACCAAATACAGGAGCAACCAGGGGGGAGGGGCCAGCCAGGCCTGCCACTGCCTAGAACTAGTGAGCAGACCGGAGAACCAATTGGGAGGAAGGTACAGTGGAGTGGACCCAGCAACCAGGCCAACCCAAGTTGCAGCCAGGCTCACTGTTTTATAGAGGTGTGGCCGTCACTTCACCATACTTAGCCTTAGTGTCCTCTTCTGTAAAATGGGCACAATAGTACCTTCTTTGCAGGATGTGGTCTCTAGAGTGTCCACAACAAGGCTCGGGACCCTTAGATGCTGAATGAGGGCTAGTTGCTGCCCTTGTTGCTTTTAGGCCTGCTCCTCATCTGTTGCTAACATTCTGTTTGAGAAACAGGAAAGGAAATGATAAAGAATACAGTGTGTATGGCAGAGCCCGGCCTGCCGCTCCACTGGGAAGTAGTTGCAGCAGCAGGTGAGGGTGGGTTTCTGGAGCACATCCTCCTATGCTAGGCTTGGCGGGGTGGGGGCAGAGGAGAGCCCTTGAGAGGGGAGCACAGCGTACCCCACTCTCAGTGAGTGCCCATTCTGGAAGGGGAGCCAGGTGTAGATGTGACAACTCTTGTCCCAGCAGCTGTGGGGAAGCAGAAGACAGGGTCTTCTGCATGGTTGTCCCTGCTGCCTTTGGTGCCAGCTGCAGGGAGGCAGGGTCTCCCTCTCCCTCACTTGGATGTGCCCACTTGTAAGGGACAGGGCTTTGGTCGTGAGCCCACCTCACCATCCTGTCGCTCTGCAAAGGTGGGGACTGGGACGGCAGCTTCTGCTTCCTCGCTTAACGTGGGCCAAGATGTGTTTTACTCCTGGGTTCTTCCTCCGATGTCAGGGGGTTGCCTCTCTTCTGCCATTGGGACCTGGCTGTTGTTTTAACATCAACAGAGACCATTGCTTCTGCCACGTGTGGTCCATGCTGGTCTTGGCACTTAGTGAGACCCCCCTGCCCATGAAATTTGATTGGCCCACTGGGTTGCGTCTGTTTATATGAGAGGTGAGAGTATGGACACCCTCCCTCTGCAGACCCCCACCTTCTCAAGGACAGCTTCCTGTCTTCTTCCCAGCCCCACCCTTAGTCAAACATCCCCACTGTTCGCCAAAGGCCAGAGGCTGGGCAGGGGCTTGGGAACAGGTCATGGGGTGGCTGGTGCCACCTGGAGTGAAGAGTCTGTGTGTGTTTCCCTTACCTTGGTGGAATGGCGCAGCGAATGGGGGTTTCTGTCACATACTACTTGTCACCCTAAGGGTTTCTAAGATTGCATTCCTGGTTAGGAGAACCATGTGGGGTGAAGCTTTGGGGGCATGTGTTTTGGCCACAGGATCTTAGAGCCACCGACCTCCACATGGGCCCAGGAGAAGGAGCTGGGGGTCACAGCCCGAAGACAGCTCCAGGGAGTAGGACAAGAGCTGTGTGGGTAGCAGCGGCTAAGGAGCCAGGCCTTGTGGCTTGATGGGTAGATCTTTCAGTGGGTCAGAGGCCTCTCCAGACCCAAAGCTTCTCCTTTCCTGGCTCCCTTGCCTCCAGGGCTGGTAGAAATAGCTCATACTCTCCTTGGCCCCGTGGCACCCTGACATTAGGCCAGCCTCCACGGACTGGGGCATAGGGAGGCCCTGGGAGAAGGACAAGGACCAAAGCTAGCCCTCGCTTGGGTGTGAAGTGTTATCTTGGCTCTGTGCCTGCCCCCACGATGGGCAGTGCCAGCCTGTTCAGTGGGCACGAAAATGCCTGCCACAGGCAAAGGTAATCTCTGTCTGAAGCCACTGGACTTGGGAAGGGGGGAGGGGTCACATGCATATTCCCTCCTTGGGGAGCCTTATTCTACTTTCATTTTCTTTCTGCCACTATTTTTTCTTGGGGTCTAATTAAAGACTGGGAGCCGTTTACAGCCTGTGGTTGGCTTTTTATTTGGGTCCTTGGCAATTACCTCTTGCCCTAAAATAAGTTTCGATGGAAGAGGGGTAGGATTTTTCTTTTTGGCCAAGTTCTCAGCTTTAATTTTGCCGTGTATATGTGTGTATGTGTGTGATATGGAGTGTAAAAGGCCTTTCCTTCCTCCCTTTTCCAAATCCTGGCTACATCTCCTCCTTCTCATTGTCCCCATCTCAAGTGTCCTGTGGCCAAGGCTGAGCCTAGACAGCAGGAACAGTGTGTCCTCAGCCTTGCTCTGCCCCCAGGCAGCTCTGTGACAACAGGCAGGTCATCTGTTGACTCTGCCCCAGTTTCTTCACCTGTGAATGGGGCCAGCCATGCTGGGCATGCCCAAGGCTTCCCACCGCACTGCTCTGGAGGCAGAACTCTTGCCACAGCGGGGCAGGTCATCCCTGGGGTGGGAGGAAATCACCACCAACATGAACAGGCCTCCATTTCCCCTCTTGGTCAACACACCTGGCATTTGAATAGGAGCGTGTAATCGTGTTCCCAGAGCTCTTTCCCCGATTTCCCGTCGCACTTCTCCTGGCCACCCTGAGAGCAAGTGTGATCACTCTGCTTTATAGATGAGGTTCCCTGCAGCCAGAGATAATTAGTGGCTTTTCTGATGTGACTTGGTTTATAGGGGACAGAGCCTTGGGGTTCAAACCTGGGTCGTCTGATCTTCCAAAACCCACACCAGGACCAGCTACATAATTTGCAGGGCCCAGTGAAAAATGAAAATGCAGGGCCCCTTATTCTAAAATTATTAAGAATTTCATGACAGCGACAGCAGGGCATTGAACAAAGCATGTGCCCTTCTATCGTGGGACCCTGTGTGACTCTGTGGGTTCCTGCACAGGAGGCTGGCCTTGCCCACCAACTCCTTGATTCCTCTTCTCCTCTTTTCCTCTGTTCCCACCTGTGTGGCAAGGGGCAGGGCAGTTAAATAGGGGCTCCTGTGCTCTGTGTCCCTGGCTTCTGTGGCTCTCTCCTGCAGAGGGAGGGGATTCTTGCTTCTCCCGATTCTTGGCCTGTCCTGCCTGACCCTGCCTTGTGAGAAACACTGTGCCTTAGCACAGCGTGGGCTTTCCGGGGTTTCCTGAGCCTCTTAGGGCCCTTCAGGCCTCTTTAAGGCTGCCTGAGACTTTAGGTCAGTCAGAAGTGAGGAAATAAAAAAAGGGACAAAGAGGACTTGGTAATCACTCTCTTTCCTTGGGGTGGAGGGTGAAGGTTTTTGGGGATTGATCCTTTCAGTCACATTCAGGAGCTCTATGCCATCTCTATTTGTCAAGTAGAAGCAGGTGATGACCTGCCAAAATATCCAGGTCAGGCTGGGCTCTGATTGCTATGCTTGGGGTAGAAGGTCAGGCGGCCTTTCCTTGGGCTAATCTGGAAACCTCCTAGCTGGTTGTTGGGGACTTGGAGAAGCTATGGAATCTTGTGGGGTTCATGGAAATTTCCCGGTAATGGATGGGTTGATAGAACATATGGTTGGTTATGTGTCCACGTGTCCACTGGTGTGTATTTGCCTTCTGGTGAGGACATAGCTCTCTGTGTGCCTGGCAGCTATTTAAATAAGAGCTGTCAGGATGAATGGCTCTCGCTGGCTTCCCCGGACAGAGAGGCCTTTGCCTGCCCATCTGGGACCATGTTCCCTTGTTAGTACATGCCTGCCCCTGGCACCCTTCCTCTCTTCTGCTAACAACCCCCACCCCCCCAACCAAAGAAGTCTGGGTACCAAACTCCTGGCCCCAGGAGCCATCTTCAGTTCTCTCTATGGTACCACCTGCTTCCTAGATTCTGGACCTTGCACAAGCTTCTGCGTGAAATGTGTCCTAAACGCCACAGCAGCTATTTTCATGAGGGGGTACAACTTTATCCAAAATCGGGGGACGGGGTAGTTTTGGGAATCCCATAGGCGGAAGGTCTGAGGCAGTTTGACTATGGGAGGGAGAGAGTGCCCGAGTTTCCAAGGACTGATTAGATGGCATGCCAAGTGTATTAAATTTTGCAGACATTTTAACAGCAATATGCTAGATAGTTGGGTGTCCCCTGAGGCGGCTGGATTTTTTATATCCTTCACAGAAGGTCGGAACCCTCTTCTGCCTGCCTCCCCCCTCCACCCCGTGCTCAGTGCTGCTCTTTCTCTCTCACACACTCCCTTTCTTCAACAATTTTCCTTGCATCTTGCTCTCTGCTCACAGAGAACCTAAATGATGCCCCTGGTCCCTGCCCGACAGAGGGCATTCTGACCCTCCTGCCTTCCTGTCAGGAGATCTGGGGTCTCCAGGGCAGGGGATGGGTACGAATGGAGGGCTTGATTTCTATTTTTTCTTCCCTTTCCCCTTCCTCCCCCCATTTTGGAGACTGTTGTAAGACCCACTCCCTCCCTCCTTATTTTTATAGAAAAAAAAAGGCAGGAAAAGAATCCATCTGGCATATGAATAATTGAAATGGCTCAACTCTGTTCCTGTTGCTGCTGTTTGTTCTCGGCTCCCCTGGCCCCCAGCCCATCCCCCTGAGTACGGGTCTCTAAGTGGAGGATGTGTGGGCACTCTCAGAAGGTTCTCGGCAGAGGCCCAGGGCTCTCCTTAATTTCGCTTTCTCCCTGTGAATCCATGGGTCTGAGAGGCGGTGCTTTTGGAATCATGGTTGGTTTCCTTCTTGCCATCCGTGTGGACAGCTAGCCTCTGGCTAGAGTCTCTCCAAATATGCCTCAAACTCGAGGGGTTCCTTTGGCCTTGGGGCCTTAAGGGACTGCTTCCCCCAACCGTGATTTCCCCCGGGGTCCCCGGGATTTCTCTGATTCATGCTCAAACTCCTCCTTTCTTCCAGCCTCTGCCCCTCTGTTCTTCGCTTCAGGGTTTGGAGACTCCTGTTTGGGGAAAACTGGTCTTTGCAGTACTCGCTGCATGCTCTCTTAGCATGCCTCCAGGGGGCTGCTGCCAGCTCCCCCGACAGGCGCTGACCCCGGCAGCTTACTCAGAGGTCTTCGAGTCCTTGTCCACCAGCTCCTCTTCCTCTCCCGCCCCTCATCTTGCCCAGCCGAGGGCTTTTGAGTTCTTCCCTTCTGTATAACACAGCCTTTCTGTTGGGAGCTGTGAAAGCCAGCAATTTTTAACTTTCTTTCTACCGCGACAAGTTGAGAGAAAGCACAGCAGCAGGAGGTTGGGGCAGGGCAGGGATGGAAAGATAATGGACTTGGGCCTGGCCAGAATCAGCTGCCTGTTCACTTTCCGGAGCATGGACCAGCTGCACACCGAGTCCCCGTGTCCGGCCCGAGAATTCACTGTCTCTTTAAAACCATTTAGAGGAAAAACAAAAGAACTTTAGTGCATTAATTCTAGATGAAGATGGGTCTCCAGATGACAGGCTGATCCACATTATTCCCCACAAGACAACTTCCCCTCTCTCCTCCTACCCCGCCTGCCTTCCTGCCCCCCTGCCCAGCTGTGTCGTCATCCATGGTTTGTGGAAAGCTGACACAGGGGTTGCTGTGAAGCGTAATCGTGTGCTGTATGTTTGAAAAGTCAATACTTGTGTGTGCTTGGGACATCATGTTTGTGCCATGTGTGAGGGATTGACTTGCAGCCATGGGTCCTGTGGTTGTAAAGTGCTGGGAGCAAGTGTGCATTCCAGAACCGCCGAGTGGCCGTGGGAGGGGTGGGCACATGTGTCACAGTGAAGTAGCACGGTGTCCCTTTGCCCTGAGCTTTCTGGGTCAGGCACGTTAGGTCTCGGAAAATGCCGCCACAGAGAGAAGGTGTGAGCAGCACCAAAACATTCTAGTTCTTTTCCAGGTTTGTAAAAAAACTGCCCACTAAGCAAAACATAATTCAGATGAAATTCAAATCAGGTTTGTTAATATATAACTATATATATATATATGTCGTTTGTAAAGACTCCTACACATGTTATAAAAGCTGCAAAATGTCTGGCATTCCAGGGCCTGGTACGAATAATTAGATATTTATATCCAATAAAACTGGTTTGATGGGAAAATCGTTTCCCTCCGTGTGGATTCTCAGTTGAGGACGAGTTTCGGTGGTTGGGTTTGTTTTTTCACTGACAATAAAACTAGGGGTTTGGCACCAACAAATGTATTTCCCGTAAATATCTAAATCTCTTTTTTGCCTCCATGGACTCTACTAGACGGGCCCCATCACGCCAGCCCGCACTGCTTTCCTCTCCCGTCTTTTCATTTTCGCTGGAGAAATGTGTGTGTGAAGCCCCCTCCCTGCGCCCCACGCCCGGTTCCCGGCCCCAGACCAGTGGGGGAACTTGTGCACCGTGAGTCCACCACACACCCCAGCCCTCATCCACACCCGGCCTCAGGACCACAGCCAGTGGGTCTTCTCTCTTCTTTTCTTTGCCTTTTTCTCTTTGAACAGTTCCCTGGAATGGGGCTTCTGCCCTCGTTAGCCCTTAATGCCCAATCTAAGTATTATTCTGATTTTGTTAAGCACTTCCTACCCCCAGTTTTCAATTTCTCTTCCTCTGCATCCCGCTTCTGGACCCTCCTCTCCCCCCTTTCCCAAGCTCTGCTTGACCTCCCGGCCGACTGCCTTTAGGGCGTCTAGCACTGTGTGGGGCGGCCCTGGGGAGCAGTCTGCCTTACTGCCCGGCTTGGGGAGATCCCCCCCACCCTGCCCTCCCCTTGTTTCTCTTCCATCTGTTACACAGTTGGGGACAGATGGAGCCAGAAGGAGCCATAGCTAACTGTGACCTCCCTCTCCCATTATACGGATGGGGAGCTGAAGCCCTGACTAGGGCAGATGGGATCCCTAACTGGGACGGGGCAGAGCTGTGGGGGGAAGCACAGCCCCTTGCCTTCCATCCAGTTCTGGGACTGTGAAAGATGCAGAGGCCTTACTCTGCCGCTTGGCAGTAGTTTCTCTGAGACTTTGGGCAAGTGGCCGCACCTCTCTGAGCCTTTCTTTTCCATATTTGTAACTTGGAATTGGAAAGTCTTAAGCTATAGGGTCGCTGAGAAGAGTAGATGGACCAATGCATGACAAGCTCCCAGGTGGGTGCCGGCCTGGGGGGCGCCCTTCTACATAGGATGGCGGTTGGTGCTCACTCTGACTGTAAAACGAGGACACTGTGACATGGAACTGAGACCCTGCCCATGAAGGGCACCAGCCACGTGGCAGAATCGCTTTTGCCCCTCTCCCCCTGAGTGGTGGACTGTCTCCCTTTTAGGAGGAAGCCAGCTGGGATCAGAGCACCTTGCGGCTCCCTGGAGGTTGGGCCCTGACTAACTTCAGCCAGGAAGGAAAAGCCACTGGGAACAATGGAGGAGTTAGCAAAAGGCATGTGCTGGAGTCATTGCGGTCTGGTCAGGAACTGGAACCCCAGAGACTGAGCCCAGAGAGATGGGAGAGGTGGACGGCAGCAGCTCTTCAGGGGCTGGGGGACCGTTGTTCTGAGAAAGGCCTTTCGGATCAAAGATTTGAAGTCTCTTGAAGGGTGTATGGGAAGAAAAAGTGTCCATTTCCTTCTCCCAGAATTGTCCAGCAAGTCTGGGAGAAGGAAAATGGGCCTAGTGGGGGTGGGGGTGGGGGCTCTGGGAGGTCTGTTAGCCCAAGTGGGAGCAGCCGAGTGTAATTACAGAGCAGCAAATGGAGTGAAAATAGACAGCCCTTGATGTGCAGCTGGGTCTGCAGAGTGGTGGCACCAGTGCATGCCACACCCCCACACTCCTCCCCTACTCGGGTGTCCTCCTCCGTCCTCACCAAGGGCACTGCCCTCCTGAGGTGTTTGTGGTGGGCAAGCGCTGGCAGTTCGGGGCTCCTGGGAGGATGTTCCCGCCAAGTGGCACACACAAAGTGGTACCCGCAAGCTTTATCTGCACCCGACCCAGACAACAGGAGTGACCCACAGCACAACCAGAGTGCACCTATGCATCATCGCCAGCTATAGGTTTAACACACTTTTCACAGAGGGGAATTGGACCCTGGCCTGAAAATAGAAGGTACCCTTCAAAAGACTCTTGGGTGTCTTGTTTTTTGTTGTTTTTTCCTTTCTTTCTTTCTTCCCACCACTGCCAAATTAAAAGAAAAACTCAACAAGAAGCAGAGCCCAAGCTTTCTATGACTGGCTCTCGGAGAAGCCAGTCAAATCTCTCCTTGTTGAGAACATTTTGACAGCGTAAAATTGCTGTCGGAATGTGACTTTAGCGAAAAGTAAAAAAAAAAAAAAAAAATCCTTCCTTCATGCATATGGAGTTTTTTGGAAAAAAAAATGGTATTTTAATGCTTTCTATTAAATTGGGACTAAAAGTGGTGTCTTAATTTGCATTCATTAGCATATTTGCATATAGATCACTGAAATGGTGGAAGAGAGAAGAGCCTTTAAATGAAAATTCTTTTAAAGGCGCAGGCCTGCCTCTCTCTCCCTCTCCCTCTGGGATTTATGCTCCATCTTTTCCTCTCACCTCCCACCCCACGCTTTGTGTCCTTGCTGTGGGTAGACCAGAGCGTGAGGGTCCTCCATCTGGGGAGCTGGCTCAGGGTGGAGTCAAGGGGCTGGAGACAGCCCTGGCCCTTGGTCATCCCATGCCTTGCAGCCTCCCAGTGCAGGCAGGACCCCACGCGGGCCTGCTGGGCTCCCTTCCATCCTGGCCTGGCTCTGGAGGAGGGGCCTGTGATCACAGCTACCAGGCAAGTGGCCTTATGCTCTGATCCTCTGCCAGTCATTGTCCTTCCCCCTCTCTGCTCTGCTCTTCCTTCCCCTCCCCAGGCCATTTTGATGGTCTGCAAGCCTGTGGAGGGGCACCTGTCCTGCCAGTCACTGGCCTGAGCCTTCAGCCACCTGGCACCCAAGAAGGGGGTGGGTGGGGTGTTCCTTCTGGCATCTTCCACTCTGTCAGCTCCTTGGGACTGAGACTTTCTCCGCTTTCCTCAATCTTGAAGGCCCAGGTTGCTGTGTTCCCTTTTATCATTCAGGTCTCTGGTTTAAGTGTCACCTTCTCAGACGCAGCTAAAGTAGCCCCACCTCTCTCTTCTGTCATTCTCCATCACATTCCTTGTTTTATTGTCCTCTAGAACTCATGAGTTGTTTGTTTACTTGATTATTCGCTGTTCCCCCCCCCCCCCCCCCAAGGCTAGGGCCCATGAATGCAGGGATTTGGGTCTGTCTTGTTCATAGCTGTACCCCCAGGACAATGGCACCTCGTAGTGTTCAGTAACTGTTGAATGAACAAGCCTCCTGTCAGGGCTAAGACTGCCCCTGGAGTCACTGCCTGGCTGGACACAGTGCCCCCAGGTGCTGAGTCCCAGCCGACTTGAGATATACTCAGCCTGGCACGAGGAACAGGGGCCAGGAGTTGGCGAGCGCCTTCTGATCTGATCTGAGGCTCTCAGGGAGAGCACGACAGCCCCTTCTTGTTCCTTTGGATGGTAGGTTGGATGCAGCCCTGGCCTGGAGGACAGGAGGACAGGGTGGCCTGTGTGCAACTTCTAGCCCAGGGGAATAGCAGAGGCTGATGGAGCCACGGGTCCCCTTGTGACAGCCCAAGGAACCCCAGCCCTGCAGCCACAGAACTCCCCCTTAGACACTCTTCCTCCAGGTGTAGGAAGTAGAAACCCTCCCAGAAATTTCAGGACGAGCAGAGCTCTAGTTTTCTGTAACTAGACTGAGCTTGCTGACTGGCCCTGGCGTGGGTGGCAGAGTCCTAGGGAAAGCCCGCCGCCCTCTGCATTGCACAGGGGCCAGCCCGGGAAATGAGGTCTGGCCACTGAGCGCTGCACCTCCCTGCTTCACCGCTCTGGTGGGCTGGGCTCTCTGAAAGGCCCTCCAGGCTGACGGCAGCCTCGGGCTCCATGCCCAGCCTGAGGTGGGAGGGCCCAGGAGGGTGAGGGGAACGCCCAGGCTTGGAGTGAGGCTGTGCCTCCACCGCTAATGAAAATCGGAAACCAATTGAGCAGGACAAGGTGCCCAGCCAGCAGGTTGTGGGAACGAGGGGCCTAATGGATGTGGCTGGGCGGGGGGAGCGGATGCCTCATTGATCGCCCCATGGCTATATTTATCCACCTTGGGTCTGTGGCCCCAGCAGCTGGATGGTGCAGGGATAAATAAATGGCCACTGAAATATTCATGAGCTGCACATGCACATCCGTGGTCAGGGGGACCGCCAAGGGCCTTCTCTTCCTTCCTTCACCCCATCTCTCTGCAGAAGCCTTTCAGGAAATTCCTCCCACCTGGGCCACGTGAAGTGCAGCACAGCCCCCTGGGCGCTCAGCCCAGCCCAGGGACCCAGAGGGAGCGCCTCCTACCCTGGGCTGGCTGACTCAGAGCATGTTGGTTCCTGACTTCCCTTTGTCCCCTCACTTGCTCCCATGTCCCTGTCCCTTCATGATGGATTGGACATGTTGGGCTGTGGCTGTTTGTTTGACCCTCTGTGTCCTCACTAGATCGTGTACTCCTCAAGGACAAGCTTGTGGTTCATTGGTCCCTGTATTTCCCAAGTGGCCTGGCGTGGTGCCTGACACAGACTTGAGAGAGGGACATTGCATGTGATGGGTAACAACTCAGAGGTGGCTTCAAATCTCAGCTCGTCCTGTCTTCAAAAGTGACTTAACCTGGGGCTGGCCCCATGGCCCAGTGGTTAAGTTCGTGCACACTCTGCTTCAGCAGCCCAGGGTTTCGCCGCTTCGGATCCTGGGTGTGGGCATGGCACCACTTGTCAGGCCATGTTGAGGCGGCGTCCCACATGCCACAACTAGAAGGACCCACAACTGAAATATACAATTATGTACCAGGGGGCTTTGGGGAGAAAAAGGAAAAATAAAATCTTAAAAAAAAAAAAAAGCGACAACCTCTCCAATACTCAGCTTTCTCATCTGCAAAATGGGATTAATAACGGTGTTGCCAGTGATTCTTCAGTGTGGACCTGGGGCTGCCTGCATCAGATTCCCAGGGGAGCAGGTTAAAAATGCAGATTCTGGCTCCCTCCATATCCGGGATCAGAATCTCTGAAGCAGGGCCCTGAGGATTCCACAGGTTTAATGAGCTTCTCTGGTGATTTCGCTGCTCACTAAAGTTTGGAACTCCTGGTTTATTGTCTCGTGATACCTTTGTCCAGGTAGTAAATGGGGTTTTCATCTGTGAGCACAGAGTTCTACTTTGTGTTCTCCAGAACCTAGAAACAGGGCCAGGAGCAGGGAGAGAGAGGCACAATTCTAAAGCATCTATTGACTGAGCATTCTGGTGAAGCTGCTGCCTGGGGCTTCTCAGAGACTGAGCTGAACTTGGTCCTCTAGTGCTCGGTGGCAGGGCCTAGCAATGCTGCCGTCAGCAACAGGTGGGTGGGACTGGGGCATGCAAATTTGGGG
Source organism: Equus quagga (assembly GCF_021613505.1). NCBI lineage: Eukaryota > Metazoa > Chordata > Mammalia > Perissodactyla > Equidae > Equus > Equus quagga. The sequence goes on from NC_060271.1 coordinate 40,725,217, forward strand.
CACCTTCCACTTGCCAGCAGTGCCTCCTTTAGTATTCCCATGGCTTGCGCAGTATACTGCTAGGCAGAGCCCCTGGAGGGCTTGGACATAGTGTTCTTTGGGGTCTCTTCTGCCTTTAACTCTGCAGGTCTTCCGCCATTCACGGAGGGCAGGGTCAAACTGCCCTGACCCTGATCAGGAGGGAGTAGCATTGATAGTATAGTTGCTTGACCAGAGCCGGCTGGAAAAGCACATTCTTCAGCCAGATGTGCCTGCCACTGCCAGTGGTCATAAGCTGCTACCTCTGGATACCATGGGCATCTACAACGTACGCCGCCCACTTGGTACAGCCCTGGCCATGAGCTGTTTGCCTGCCAGGTGGCACAGGGCCTGTCCCCTGGTAGGCAGATGCCTGTGACTCGGAAACCATTTGACCCCATTTAACTGAAGAGAACGAGGTTAAGCTGGCCATCTGTGGCGTGTTCTCTGAGGGCTCGGGGCACAGAAACCAGCAGTCGTTGGGGATGGGTGAAGGTAGAACTTCTGTCCCTGGCACTCAGCTGAGAAGCGCCAGCCGCCAGCCGTCCCTCCTTCTTGCCCACCCTCCTCCTCCCCGCCAAAGTTTGATCCACACAGAAGCAAACTTTGGGGACAGCCCCGGCGCTGTGTGGAGCCAGCTGAGCCTGCGAGTGGCAGCGGGAGCAGAGGGAGGCAGCCCCGGCAGCCCTGGCGCCTGACTCCACCGGTCCCCCATCCCCTCCAAGAGCTCCCCATCCGCGCCCGCATTTGCAGGCGCCTCTCTCGTCAGCTCAGAATGCAGCTTGGGGCCCGTGGCGGCTCAACCTTTCCCTCTCCCAGAGCCCCGGTCTAATCAACCCCTATAATTTATGCAGAAAATATGATTTATATTTAATTTCACCACACTTGCATTGTTAATTTGAGATGTAATTAACCCGTCGCCATGACAACTAATTTTGTGATGCCGTAAATTACCGCCGTCTTTTCATCAAAATTCAGTTACTTTGGCTCCTGTGTGCAATGTACTGATGCAATTAGGTTGCTAAGGGCAACTCAAAAGTGTTCAATTTCTTTTGTGCAACTGCAATGGGGTAGAAGCTCCCTTGCGTCCTCCCAGGGTCCCGTCGGCTGTGGGGCGGGGAGTTGGGGGTATGTGGCCTGCCCTAGAGGAATGCCGTTGGAAAGCCGGACTGGGTGGGCGCCTGCTGCCCCCACTTCTCTCCCTCCCACCCTCCTCTCTCCAGTAATTATTTTTAAACAGTGACCCCTGGACACTTGCTCCCCGTGCCCCACGTGAGACCCCGGGGTGGGCAAAGGGACTCCCCTCCAGGGCCTGGCCCCTTTCCCTTATACTTTCCCATCCCAAACATTTTGGTGATCCAGTTAGAAAGAGAGAGAAAAACACCTCATCTTTCTTTTCTCCTGGTGTCTAACTTGTTTATATAGATCTTCTCTTCTCCTCTCTCTCTCTCTTTTTTTCTTTATTTAAAACAAAAACCCTCTGTGTTGCTTTTGTCACGTTAATTCCCATTTTGCCAACACCAGGGGCCCAGGCAGACGAGTTACCAAGGAACACAAAATTTTAATTAGTGTATTTTAATCATTCAGGCTTTCCGAGCTAATCCACATGCCCTAGAGAATTCCCGAGATGCAGCTCTGCCCTGCTTTACCATTTATTGTTGAGTCTATTATAATTACTGTTAGCAGGTGGGGACTGGGAGATGTTTATTATGAGTTTTTCATCTTTAGTATAATTACCGAAAAAAACAAAATAAAAAGATGTCGTTGTATTTTGTTTCCTAGAATTTTTTTTTTCTAGGGGAGGGCATGGTCATGGGATTTTTTTCCCTGCTTCTTCCCAGGCAGGTGACTTGGAGTTTCCGTGCTGGAAGATATACTCCTCGAGATCAGCACTGAGTCGTGCTCAACATTCCACGGGCCCAGGAGAGGTAGGCAGCCACCACCTCTGCCTGTCATCTGCTGGACCGGGCCCTGGGGTTCTCCCCTTCCAGCTGTATGTGCCTGGTGTGTGGAGAGGGTTGGGGCTGAGGCTGATAGGGTCAGGGGTCTCTCAGTGCTCCTGCTTTGGGCTGGCAGCTCTGCCTGGTCTGAGGGAGTCTGACCAGAGTGGACCTGTTGGGGGTAAGAATGGGGACTTGCACAGTTCAAAATATGACAGTTAACGTTTATTGAGTGCTCAGTATGTGTCAAGCTTCGTGTCATGGTCTTTACCTGCGTTATTTCACTTAATCCTCAGCAACCCTAGGAGGCAGGTACTAACATCATGTCTGATTTATAGAGGAGGGAATCAAGGCTTCGGATCCCAGAGCTAAGAAGTAGGATTGAAACCCAAGTCTGTCCCTGGAGCCCAGGCTCTTACTGCCTACACTGTCCTGTCTCATCTGAGCAGGTCCTCTAGATGCCACCTCTTCCCAAAAGCCTTCCCAGCTTGCCAGAGACTAAGTGAGGGTTTTCTCCCTGTGTTCTCATGGCTTCCCAGTCGGAATGCCTGTCCCACTGAGTTGCAGCTGCCGGGTTACTTCTCTCAGAGCAGAGACTGTGCAGAGGGCTTTCTGCCATTGTCCCTGATGGATCCCTGGCATGTACCATGGTGCCTGGAACAAAGCCAGCTCCCGGTGCAGTCTGTGGGATAGATGGACATGCAGGTGTGTCTGGTAGGGTGCTGCCCCCAGCGCCTCCACTCGGGGTATCAGGAGTCAGGGGCTCTGGACATAGACGTTGGCTGCTTGGTCATCCAGAGACTCCCTCTTAGATGCCACGCTCAGCAGAAGCCACAGGGCCTGTGAGTCCCTGAGTTTCAAATCCCAGGAAGGGGGGATGACCCGGGGCCCCAGGTCAATTGTGGGTGCTATGCTGGGGACTTTGTGTGTGAAATGGAAACATGTGGCTTCAGCTTTCACATCCCCAGGCCCCTGCCGTTGTAGGCTGGGAAACTTGGCCTGCCCCTTCTTTTCTTTGTCCTCTTCAAGATCAGTTTTCAAATGTCTTCGCCTCTCAGTGACGATTTTGAAGTTTTCCTGGAAAATTCCACATCTCTTCACTGGAGCCAAGGTGGGGCTGAGGACCATTGGTTTTCCCAGGCAGAGCAGAGCAAAGTAAGCTGGAACCTGCCTCTGCTCATTTCCAGCTTGGTTACCCATGGGGACCAGTGGGGGAAGATAATTAACACGTCCCTGGGAAGGGGCCCAGGGCATCCTGTGAATTGCATACTGGTGGCAAGAATCCCTCTTCTGCTCTAAATTCTTGGGCATCCCCTCCACCAGCTTCTCTTTACATTCTGATGGGGCAGTGGGGCCCAGGGCCATGTTACCTCGCCTGCATCCTCCAGCTGGCACCCCACAGGGTCAGACCTTGCTCAAGCCATGGGTGGAAGTGGCTGCCTCCTCTCACTCTCCCTCTGCTCACTCAGGGCCCCTGGGGGGTTCTTTTAATACTTGCCAGTACCGTCTCATCCTGCCTTAGCCTTTGCATGCCCCAGGTCACCGTCCTGCCCACAGTTGTCTCTCACCATAGGATGTGGTGTGTAATTCTCCTCAAATGCCCTGGCAGTGCTGGTCAGACAGGCCCTCACCAAGTCTAAGACCAACTGTGGGGGCAGAGAATTGTCCCTGCCAGAGCCCTGCTCCACAAAGCCTGACAATACATATTCTCTGCCCTCTTTCTCTCTGTTCCTGCTGTCCTTGGTGGTTCTCAAACTGTTGTCCTTGGCACCCCTTTACACTCTTAAAAAGTACTAAGGATCCCAAAGAGCTTTGGGTTATGTGGGTTATATCTATCGATATTTACCAAATGAAAATTAAAGCAGAGAAATAAAAAAATATATTAATTCATTTAAAGATAACAATGATAAATCCATTACATGGTAGCATTAAGAACATATTTTAATGAGAATAACTATATTTCCCAAAACAAAATTTTAGTGAGAAGAGTGGCATTGCTTTACATTTTTGCCAGTTTCTTTAATGTCTGACTTAACAAGGACAGCTGACTCTCCTAAGGGCTTCTGCCTCCAGTCCTTGCTGATAGATTGTTTTGGTTAGTCTGTGAAGAAAATCCAGCTTCCCACAGAGGTGTAGTTGGAAAAGGGAGGACTCTTTTAGTAGCCTTTACAGATAATTGTGGATCTCTTTCTTTGATACTACACTAAAACTCGCTCAGTGGTAGTTTCTCAAAGGTTAGCTGCAGTGTGGAATCTGAAACCACATCAGTGAACTTGGTGTACTCTGTTATGATAAAACCCACTGGTCTGTCTTGCACTTTGAATGAATCATTGCCCCGTGCATGATTTTGTAACTTCAAGCATGGGTCATTTGGAAAATACTGGTTCACTGAGGAATGCCGATTTTCCAAATGTTGACACATCTCATGACATAATATTTAAAAAGAGGATATTCATTAGTCTCATTACCAGGCTTGTCAGAGAAGTTGTTAAGTTTTAGGACAACGTCAAAATCACAGTGGCAGATATTTTTCCGAAAGTCTAATATTCACTTGAAAGCTCAGATTTTTATCATTGGCAGCAAATATTGTCAGTTTTTTCCCCCCTGGAAGTGACAGTCTTACTTTGTTCACTTTTGAGAAAATGGCTGCCAAATACTCAAATCTGAAAAATGATACTTTGTCTGTCAGTCACTTTTTCTAGTAAAATGATGTTCCATGAAAAAGCGGCTTTCAAGCTCAGTCGCACGAGTATATCTCCTCGAGACAAGCACTGGACTGTGGGATGCAGCCGAAGTGCTTCCCTTTCCATCCCTCAGAACATTAAAAGACACATACTCAAGGGTCAAGATTTCATAAAAATTAACAATTTTTATAGCTTCATCAAGGACATTCTTAAGTGAATATGGCTTTTTTTTTTTTTAACTGAAAGTGCACGGCAATGAAGAACGCAGTGACTGCCAGGGCACCGCTGTGATTTGTGCTAGGGTGCCAGCAGTTTTACCCACTGTTGCTTTTGCACCATCAGTGCCAATGTCACCACAGTGAAAAAGGCAAATTGCATCTTAGTATTATTATGAAAGGGTCTCAGGAACCCCCAGAGGTCCACAGACCACACTTTGAGAACCGCTACCCTAAGCTGCCCCAGTCTCCCTCTCTGTCTCTCTCCTTCTCCCTCCCTCTCTCCCTTTCTCTCTCTCTCTGGTCGGGGCTGAAGAAAAGTGTTTCAGTCTGGCACTTGGTTTCTGCCCTCAGAAAGGACTAAGTTCTTGGCCTGATTCAGTACCTCCTCTAGGTACCCCCTGGCCTCCTTCTGGGCCAGAGGACCTTCTGGGGAAGAGACAACAGGGGGGTCCTCAAGGGCAGCCTCGGGAGGGAGACAGGCACCACCCTGCAGTCTGTGTCTATGGACACCAGCGTTCTCCTGGCCCATGGTGTGAATCACTCTTGCAGAGTCTTGTCCTCCCCTGGAAACCCTCCCGTGGCCCTCAGGCTTCCCATTAGGGCACAGGCCTCTCATGAGGCCAGGCTCTCACTGCCCCCGCCCCGTGGCGGCCCAGTTTCCCATCGGCCACCTGCCTTCACGCTGAGGGCCCAGGCGGGGGCAGGAGCCAGAGGCAGGCCTGCGCCCCCACTCCTCCCTCTGCTTCCCCAGCCGCTTTCCCCAGCTGCCTCCCAGCCACCTCCCCCAGCATGGCAGCCTGTCCGAGACACTGGGTTTTGTCCCCTCGATCCGGGCACCCAGAGAGTGAGAGAAAATAGCTGTCCGGTGACGGTGGGGGAAGGCCTCTTGTTTTCACCTCTCAGCGGCTGGTTTTCCCAACTTTCCCATCCCAGCTCCTGAGGAACAAAGGGCCTCCGGCCCCGTGTGCTGGGCCCGGCCCAGCGAGGGGACTCACCAGCAACTCTTTATTGAGTCTTCAAGCGCCGGCCAGCCACTCCATTAAAAAGCCATTCCCCTTTGTGCTGCCCGGCCCCCAGCTGTCCCCCCTCTCATGTGACGGTCGGTCACAGTTGTAAAACAACAACACACAGAGTTGGCAACTAACGAGGCTTTTTTTCAAGCCAGGGTCTCCATGGCAACCCCCGTCAATCACCCCTCAGGAGCGCTTTAACCTGACCAAGAGGGGGAAATAAAAAATAAAATAATAAAAAAAAATGCCAAGGAAGAAAGACTTAGAGAGTGAGAGGCCAGTAGACAACTGGGGAGGAAGACAATTCAGAAAGTTTCTGGGGTTTGCTCCCTCAATTGCAACACAAATGAAAATTTAATCAGTTGGATGGGATTGTCCCAGAGACCGGTGGGGAAGGACATTCATTTTAATTTTTACATATAGTTTGTACGTTGCAGGTAATTTTACGAAGGCCACTGGCATCTTCCCGTGGTCCATAAAATGATGGATCATAGTTGTCTGTGGGCAGAGTGGGAGGGAGGGCAGTCCGAGGGGCCGTTAGAGTGAATAGATGGTACCATGGGCCCAAACCCAGAGATGCCCAGTTCATGGCCTCAAGCCAGCGGGGAGAGCCATTTGGAGCCTGGCTGGAGTCCAGCAGAGTGTCTGAGTCCTCCCATGTGCGGCCCAGTGCCAATGGGGATGGCCCACGGTGTGTGGTGGGCATGGCGCCAAGGGGACGTTTGAGGTCCCCTATACTCAGTGCCATGCAGGGAAGGAGTGGACCTACCCCTGTGACATGTCAGGGGAAGCCCAGAGTGACAGGCAGTGGTAGGACCCCTCGTTCTTCAGATGATGCCGTGCCAGCAGATGCCCACTCCCTGGGCACGTGGCATCCTGCCAGGGGTGAGTTCACCCTTCCACGTGTTGGCATGGTGCCGGGGGCATGGGGAGCCTGAGTTCTCCCCCACCTCACCCCGACACTCATACATGCTGTCTGGCCGCTAGCCAGGGGCTCCACAGGTTCTGAGGTCTGCAGTCTGGGCACGGGTGGTGGGCAGCCTGGCAGCTGCTGCCAGGGCCCTTCTGAGAACTGTGATCAGGAAGGAGGTGAAGGCCCCCTTCTCTGCCCAGCCTTCATTTCTCAGGGCTGCAGGCACCTGAAATCGAGGGCTCAGACCCCGTTCCCCCATGGACGTGGTGAGAGGACAGAAGTTCCTGTCGTGGTTCCAGGCATCTTCGGGAAGGTTTTTCTGATTCATGGAGTCTAGGAATCCAATGTGGGGCCTGAGGGGAGCAAGGAAGGGGACGCTAGAGGGGAGAGCCTCTCAGAGTGGGCGCAGGGTCCATGTCAGCTGGGGCACTGTTGGGCCATGATGAATCCCCAGGTCCCTGGGGATAAAGGGGCTGAGGTTCTCGAGTCTGTGGGTTTCTGAGAGGCTAGATTTTTGCCCAAGCCTGGCACCCAGAATAGAAAACAACAGATAGTTGTGAATGGATGGGTGGATGGATGACCTGGCCAGAGCCTGGGGTCCAGGGCTACTTCCTGAACTGAGGGCTGTGGGCTGGCTTGAAAGACATGGGCTTCATGGCTTTGCAGCCACTGCTCTGCATGACACTCTGGTGGCCCATCTTCCCCTTGCCTGAACTGCCTTGGGGCACTACCTACCTCTGCCCGGCTCTCCCAGAGCCCTCTTGCTTCTCCCTCCGTCCAAGCTCTTTCCACTCTGCCCTCCCTAAAAGGTTTCAGGCCTTGGCATCGGCTCCCACAGCTCCTGCTCTGCCTTCACTTCAGGGCTCAGTCCTTCTCACCCCGTGCGCTCTGGGGCTCTGTTCACTTCCAAAGCTAGGGAAGCGGAAATCTTTCCAGTCGCCCTCCTTGCCCCTCCCGCGCCCCTCCCACCATCAACTCTCTCCTTTGTCCTAGCTTTGATGGTGGGGACGCTGGCCTGCGGCCCATACAGAGCTATTTACATGACATCTCAGTGGGTTTGGCAGGGGCTGACTCACCCCCTGAACCGTTTTCCCCCAAGATGAGGAGAAGGCCAAGGAAGGTGCCCTGGTTTCGGGGCAGCCCCTGCCCAGCCTCTCGCTGGCCTCCCTTCAGAGCCCTGAAACACTGCTGGAGTGAGGACCCTCAGGGACTGGAACGGCCTTGGCTGGGGCCCCATCTTTGCATCTCCATTCCTGGGTGCCCTGGGAAGCTCCTGCAGGAAAGGAATGCTAACAATCTGCTGGTGTAGTAAGCTGGCACCGTACCCAGGCAGGGGCCGCTTGGTGCCAGAGCCTAGTAAAGACGTTGGCGAGGGCTCCTCTCCCCTTGCCGGGAGTTTCCTCCCTCCGGATTGGCGTGCGGCCTCCAGCCGAGCCTGAGGCAGCACGGGAAGAGGTGGCGTCCTCGGCAGGCCCCAGCCTGGCCTGCCTGAAGGACCACACTTCCTCACCACCTCTATCCAGCTCCAGCCAGAAGGGCCATGACAGTGACAAATATTTTGTAGCATTTTGTGAAAGGAGAAACAGCTGTAGGGTGAGCCAGAGAGAGATGGGGTCCCAGAGCCCTGGCTGTTGGTCAGTAGCAGCCAAATAGGCAGACCTGGCTTCACCTCCCTGAGCTTCATTTCCTCCTCGATAAAATGAGGATATGAATAGTGTATCTCCCTTCTAGGGTTTCTGGTACCATTTAATGAGGTCGTGTATATAAAGGACTTCGCTCTTGGTAAACCCTCAATAAATGTTAACAATTAATATTAGCGTTAGTGGTAGGAGTGTTAGCAGCTACCTGCTAGGCGGTTTTGAGGAGTCAATGACATAATGTATATAAAGCACTTAAGACCCTGCCTGACATACAGTGAGTGCTCAGCAAATATTAGCTGTCATCATTATTATTACTGTTATCATTATTATTTCCTGGTGCGCTGAGGTGGAGCCTCATGCATACCGTGAGCCCTGCTCTTGCTACTGAGGGACCCTGGGGATGCTGCCCCCTGCTGAGTCTGGCCAGTCCTTCTAGAATGTTCAGCAGACCCCTTTGCCCCCACATTAACTCTCCAACACCTGCCCTGCTGTCTTACAGGCCCCCCGCCATCCCCTTCCCACCCCATTGTCACTCACTCATCCAGGATTTCCCGGGCACCACCCCCTGGGGTTTCCTGGCAGAAAGAGCTCCCCAGAACCCTGCTTCTGCCTCCTACCAAGGGCCTGGCCTCCCCCAGGCCTGGAATCTGACTGGATATTGTAACATAGTAGCTGAATGAACTCCAGTTTCAAAGGTTAATATCAAAATCTGGAGTGGATTACCTAAAAATTACTTACAACACCATTAAAATTCTGAACTCTTTTTGTTGTGGCTGTAAATTAATTTAAAATGTCAGGTTTTTTGAGAAATCCAATAAGAAATTGAGCCAACAGAGCAATCTGCAAACTGTCTGGCAAAGAGGAAAGTGTGTCTCTTCAATCGACAAGGAAAAATATGGAGCTTAACTGGAACCATATGGCTTAGTACTTGAGAGAAATCTGCTGAAGAGGGAGGGCGGGAGGGGGGAGAAGGGAGGTGGGAGCTCAGCTGACAGCCACACACATGCAGCGTGAGGCCAGAGGGGAGCGGGGCCAGCACGGCGGCCTTGGCGCGGCCGAGGGGCCTGGCAGGCGCCTGGCACACAGCCTACTTGGCTGCCCCCTGTCCACGGTCACCAGGCTGCCCCGGGCGGCGACTTGGTCAGTCCGCAGTCTTAACACATTCTCGCTGTGTCCATCCAGGGCTCCCTGGCCAGCATGGGAATCCTACCCCCACCCCTAGGGGAGTCCAAGCCCCCCTCCTGCCAGGGGAGCACTGGCATCCAGTGTCCCCACCTGGGACAGCCATCTGTGTGTCTGGGAGGGCCGCCTTCCCTCAGCCCTCTGTGGGCTTCCTCCCGGCCAACATGTGGTCCCCATTACTCCTGAATTCCCCCAGATTTACAACACATTAAGTAATTTGTAGGTTATTTCAACTTCAATCTGCTAAAGTTGAGAAAATCAAAATTAAATTCAAACCACAAGGGAACTTCAAAGAAAGAGGAAGAAGAGGAAACGTAAGTGCGTTCTCGCCCTTGGGTCCCGTATGTCCCCCTTATGTCATCCTCTGGGCCCCCCACTGCCTGTCTTCCTCTGTGCCTCCCCTTTCCTGGCATGCCTCCTCTCTCCTGACCAGAGTCCCCCCACCTCTGGATAGGACAGTGCCCCCATTGCCCCTCTGAGTGGGGATGCAGAAGTCCAGGGGCAGCCTGGGCCCTTGTGCCAGCAGTAGTGTGGGTTGGGGGAGAAGCCCTCTTAACTCGCAAGGCTCCCTGGCTCCCGCTGCGAGAGCCCCACCCCTGCTGCTTGGGTTATTTGGAGCACCAAAGCTTTTCCAACCCATTCTGGGGGAATCTCCACCAGCGCTGTTCCAGCTCCCGGTGTGCCTGGGACAGCTGACAGCTGGTAGGTACCACCTGGCCCCCTCGGTTTAATAGCTCAGGTTACCTTATTTTGCTTTCTACCCTTTAAAACAGCCTTGTAAATAAGCAAACACTCGGTGCCAAGCACCTTCGGCACTTCGCCAGACTGGTAAATATTTTAGTAGTGACTTGGTAACAGTTGTGTTCACTTTGATTTCCTCAGAAAGGTTCTTGGTGCTGGGGAGGGGGCTGTGGCTCTGAGAAATGATTTGCTGGTTATTTATAGTCTGGCTCTGACCACGTGGCCTTTGCACTGACCCTGTGGAGTGTATGCTGGGGTATTTTTAAAGCTGGCGTGGCGTTAACTTTACACCCCTTTCAGCAAAGATGGGGGGACTCTTCCACCTCCCTCACAGTGCCAATTGCTGAAAGAGCTCTGAGGTCCTGGATTTGGGAAACAGATTCTAGACTTGTCCCAACCAAGAACCTGAATGATCTGGGAGACTTGGACAGATGCTAGGTTTGGGTGTGAATTTGGGGTTGACCCATGCTGATGTGGTTTTGGACTTGGGAGGAACCTCAAGGTGCAGGGGAAGGGGGGCTTCCGGTTTGGGGTGCATGAAGCTAAGGCAGTACTGAATTGGGATGGCCACCTGAGGTGACCAGAGTAAAGCTGACGGTGAGAGCAGAAGGTTGCAGGAGGGAACAATTAGAAATTGTCTAGGCATCTGGTTCTGGAAGACTCGTACCATGGGGAAAAGAAAGTGGGAGACAAAGGCCAAGGAAAACTGAGGGAGGGAGGGAGAGAGCTTCCAGTTTGATGCCCTGGGGTCCAGGCCTTCCCTTTAAGCCATGACTAGGGCACCTGCAAAGCTCAGGGCCTCTCTGCCTGGTGCCAGGAAGCTGGTCTGGCCCCATCCCACCTTGCTCATCACACCTCCCATACTCCAGGCTGCCATGTCTGGGAGGGCATGTGCTGCTCCCAGGCTGGGCACCCGGAGGAGGGGGAGGCAGTAGGGTCGGGGGCTGGCCTCAGGCTGTAATAGACTGCTCAGAGCCACAGCCACTTACCCCTTTGTTTTATGGGAGGTTTTAATGTACAGATGGGTTGGTTTTAAAGAGGCTTGAAATCATGGCACAGTGAGACCATATCGATGTTCCCTGAACCCCAGTGCTCCATAGGCTGTGCCTGTGGGCGCCACAGGGTGCACAAGCTAAGTAGGAGCAAGGTCTGTCCCCTCTTACTCGGCTAATGGTAGCGATCGGGACCTGGGACGCTTCTGGGCTGGGTAAGACAGGCTCAGTGTTCAATGAGGGCCCTTCCTCTCGTCCCACACTGGAGGGTGGGGCCTTCACACCTCAGGCTTACAGCCGGAGCACTGTTTAGCTGACCAGCCAACCTGTTGCCACTCCCCAGCCGCCTGCCTGTCCCCCTTTGACTCCTGGCGCCATGATGCGCGCCTCCCGTCTGCACCCACGCACACCCCATTGGTGCTCAGCCACCGTGGGTGCGAGTCAGGTGAGCGGCAGACAGAGTGGCAGACCAGCTCACCTCCTTCCCGGCGGGACAGGTGCCAGGGCTGCGCTCTTCCCGGAAGGCTTCCAAGCTCCCCCGCATGGCATCCTGTTGAGCCTGTTCCCCGGGTGCGGGGGCAGGCCTTTTGGGGGGAGAGTGTCTGCCCCATGCTGCCCTGGCGCCAGCTCTTCCTGGAGGCCATGGCAGAGTTGCCAGAGGGAGGGCCGGGGCACGAGACAGAGTCATCTGAGATAGGAGTCAACTGGGATGTGACCACTTTCCTGCCACCACTGTGGCCCTGCTGAGGACAGCTGTGGAGCACTGGGCTGACCTACACTGGTGCCCACTAGACGGCTGTTCCTTCGCTGACCCTCGGTGGGACATTTCCTGAAAGAGGCAGAGTCCCTCACTATGCCCTCAGCTGGCCTCAGCACCCACAGAGGGGCTCAGGGACCCTCATGGCTCCTCGGCATTGCCCACACTGGCTCCCCAGTCCCCAGTTTTCAATGTCTTTGGAAACTCAGCGGAGATCTAGGGAGGAGGCAGGGAGGTAGAAGAGGGCCTCTTTGAGTGCCCAGAACATTCGTGCTCTAATGGGAAGAGATCAACCTTCCAAGCTACTGGGCCCCAAGTCTTTGCCCTCGAGTCTCCCCTATCTGCTGGCCCTGTGAGGGAAAGAAGGTGCTCTAGCAAATCCTTTTCCATCCCTTGGCCTTGAGTTTGGAACTACGTGGTGCCCAGAACCCTCCGTCCTTCACCTAGTATCTTGAGCAAAACATGTCTTTTCCAGCTCCCCTTGGCTTTCGGGAATGAGGATGCCTGTCAACACTCAGTCCCCTCCCTGCTTTCCCTAAAGGAAGCCCCGTAGTCCTGCTGAGGGGTCTGAGCCACTCAGAGGAGACGAGGCTATGACAGCCGACCCACCCACTTCAGCACGGTCATGGGGGGTGGGGGCTAATGTGCAGGTGTCTGCCCAGCTGCAGTGGGTGCCCATTTGTCTTCAAAGATTTCCGTAGACTCCTGTGTTATCTTAAGGAGAGGATGCCATGCTGTGCCTCAGTTTCTCTAGGTGGCTTCTCTTACCATGTGCTGGGAGGACCTCGAGGTGAAAGAGACAACGGGAGAAGCAGGGGAAGAGACAACGGAGGGTGGTAACTGAGAGGACCCAAAGAGACTCCCTCTCTTTCCTCTGAATCCAGGCAGCCTCTCCTTCCTAGTACGTAGAGGCAGGTGGCAAAAAAGCAGTTTGCATGGAGAGAGGCAGGAAAGGTGTGCTTCCTGAGGCCTCCTGCAGCCTGTCAGATCCAGTGGAGACCCAGCCTCCCTCTCGTGGTCTGCCGGTCTGCAGGTCAGCACTGAAGTGGCGAAGTGCAATGTAGGAAGGGAGATGGACTGGCAAAGTTTTGTAGAAGGTCGGTGACTGACCCTTTGGGACCAGACCCAGTGAGAACCTCCACCCTCATTGGCCACACACAGCTCTGTGGGAGGGGCCACGCCGACAGGTAGTCGGTTGCCCTGTTTCTCCTTGATGCCTGGGTGGATGAGTCCTGGTTTCGAGCTCCCTGAGAGCTGGGAATGGAGGAGATCCTATGAAAATGATGATATGTGACAATCAGTCACAGCAATTAGTGTTTTGGTTAACAGGCCTTTTTTGTTTTCTCTCACCCAGACAGAATGTCACAAATAAATCCTCTCCTGCATTTGCATATTAATTGGATCGGAGACGTCAAGCATCTTTCATTAAAGAAAATGATCTGCATATTTGGAGACATAAAATAGTTATTTTGATGGGTTTTTTTCCTAAGATCAGGGGTGGGGGAGGTAGGTGATGGGAGCAGTGGAAATTGAGGTAGAGTGAAGGCAGAGCCAGCCAGCCCTTCCGCCTGGAGTTAACCCTGTGCAGTCTGGAGTTGATGGGCCACGCTTGGGCAGAAGATCATTAACACATAAATAAATCCAGGAGCTGAGGGGCCCCCAGACATCGAGTGGTTGCCCAAGGCCCAGGAGCCCAGCGTGGCCCCTGTGCAAAAGGGATCCCCACCAGAGTTGTGGGTGAGGAGGCAGAGGGCAGGCTGACTGCTGTCCTGCTGGGCACATTTTCCCAGGGCAGTGGGCAGTGGGCAAGGGGAGTGGTTCAGTGCCCACCTGTGTCTTGGAGCTCTTGGCTTGCTTTGCCCAGCTCTCTCTCCTCCCTCTTTCACCTTGACCCCTGGGTCAGCCCACTCGTTCAGTCTCCTCTCTTCTTTTCCCCTTAGCTTACTCATCTGTGCCCACTTTCTGCAAACTCTCTGACCTTGGGCTTCCCTGTGCCCTTCTCATTCTTTGCCAGCCACCCTCCCTCTCCCCAGATGGAAAGTTTTCTGGGGGCAGCAGAAGCAAAGCCTGGAGTCATTATCACACACACTTGAAATAACCCAGAAAGCTGCTGGGCCCATATTAGGGCATGAGTCCCTGTGGAAAGCTGAGTGAATGTACAGTTTTTGATAGGCAAATGGGACTGCCGCAAGTCATCCTGGTTCCCGTCCTGCCTTAAACTCTAGGTCCTTGTCAGCTGCTTTAGCCAGTGTGCTGGACAGGCAGCAGGGACGCCCTCTTCTAGACATTTCTGAGCTCCCCTGGGCTCTTTGGGGAGCACAGCAAGGAGGCTGGTTAGCAGCATCCAACTTGGTCCCCAGTCTCTCTGCTGTCACCAGCCCCAAAGGCACAATCCCTCGTGCCATATCCTGGTTAGAGAGGTGTTTAGCTGATGCTGCTAATGCTGCTGATGCTGATGACAATGACTGCCACCACTTCTTGCACATAAAAAATGTGTAGACACTTTGCTAAGAGATTTGCACTCCTTGTCTCCCCGAATCCTCACCACAACCCTCTGCGATAGGCACTATCATCGCACACATTTATAGGTAAGGGAACTCAACCTCAGAGAGGGCAGATAACGTGCCCATTGGTGCCTATCAGGGTTCAGAACTTGCAGCCAGAGCTGATTCTTCATGCCAGGCTGCAGGGCCTCTGGGCACTGAGAGCTGACTCCACTGGGTTCTGCTGGCCCTTGAATCCTCCAGGTACCTGTTCCAGGCCTGCCAGAATCACCTGTGCTCTTTGTGTGCAGTTTTGCTTAGGATTTTGAAGTACCGGTTCCTCCATTCTCATACCCCCCGATTCTTGCCTTGTAGTGCCACAGGCTCGTGGACTCAGGGATGGGGCCGTCCTTGAGGCTGTGGCCCAGCTGCCTGGTTAAGCTGTGAATCTGCTCAGCAGTACCCGCCCTGCCCCGTGCCCTTCAGGTGGGCCAGCCTCTCCTTGTGCCTTGGGCTGGGCCTGGGCATCCCATGGAAACCTGTTGGTTTGGTGCTGCCTGCCCCACAGTGCTGCCTCCCGAGGATCGCTTCTCTCGAGCACTCAGATTCTAAATGCTTGATGTGTGCAGCCTTGGGCCGTCGCCTTGAACTTCAGGGTCTTTTCTGTCCTGCCACCTTCTTCCAGTAGCCATGGTGCTTGGCAGGAACGTTGCTCCAGGGTCTAAGGGGAAGGCAGTGAAGTATGGTCAAGAGAACAAGGGCTTTTCATTCAGAGTGAATCAGTGTGGATTCTGGCCTGGCTGTTTTTATGAGCTGTGCACCTTGGGCAGATCACCTTCCTTCTATGAACCTTAGTTTATTCCCTTGGAAAAAGCGGGCAGTAATTCCTCCTGTGGGCAGAGTCTGAGGAGTAATTTGGCTCATATATGTTGACTGCCTAGTCACAGGCCTGGGACAGAGGAGGCCCCTGCAAATGCCAGCTGAGGGGGTGTGTGCTTGGGTCTGCGGCCTACTCCCCAGTGGGTCAGGACTCTGGAAGGGTCTTCCGGGCTGGGGAATGGAGGTGATTGTTTCCTAGAGCACCCGGCAGCTTTGCCCTGGCTCGTCCCTCTCCCACTCCCTGGCCCTCAGCGACTTCGGCTGCTTGTGCTTCTGGCAGGGCAGGTGGGGGCCTAGTGGTCCTTAAATTTGGGGTTCTGGGAGAACCTCCTTGGGGAGCACATGGACAGGCCGAGTGTTTTATGGAGTCTGGGGGAGTCCTGCGGCAGCTGTATCTGTTAAATGCCAAGAAGCCAAGTTGGTTTAATATGATTGTAGCTGCTGCTTTGATAAATCAAAATAATTAAAAATAATAAATTTGATTCTTCAACCAACAGGCTGTGTGTGGGTGCAGGGCCTGGGCTGCCGAGCTAGGGCTGGGGAGGTGGGAGGTGGCACTGGGACACAGGAAGGCCTGTCTTTGTAGGATCATAAATGGGGAGGTGGATGCAAGCTCAGCCTACAGGTAAACTCTGCAAATCGATCAGGAGAAGAATGTCGTTCTCTCAGCAAAGCTGTTGGCCAGCCTGGGCTGGAGCCCCAGCTGGGCCTGCCACTGGCTCTGTGGCCTCGGGCCAACCTCGGTTTCCTCATCTGTCAAATGGGGTGGTAGTTCTGCCCACCTGATAGGGCTGTGTGAGGAGTCAGGGCTTTGTTGAACCCGTGGTCAAGCCTGATGTGAACAGTGGTCAGCCCCATGTCGAGCGGGCCCTTGTGGCCCCTTCAGCCCTGTCCTTGTACCCCCTTTTGGAACTGCTGAGGCTGAGGCGACCGAGTGTGTTCACAGCAACTGAGCACCGTTGCAGGCCCAGCAGCTTACCATGGACTCTTCCTCCAGCTGCCAGCTGCCGTCTCAACACAGGGTTGTTCTGTTTATGAGGACATCCCCTGTTGCAGGACGTGTCTATTGATAGCTCCCGTCTGGTTCCAGAGTTGGGGCAGGAAGCACATGCCACTCCCTGTGGACCTGAGTCCCTGGTCAGGGTTCCAGCAGCTCTGACATGGGTGGGTGGGAGTTGGCGAGGGCAGCCGGCCCCTCGGTTTCCACCCTCTCCCCCGCCCGCCTCCACATCCTCAGGAGCCGTATTTGGTGTCTGATCCAGAAGAGCCTGAGCAGCTGGAAATCTGAACTGAGTGGAGGGGGCAGGGGCTGGTGGGGAGGGAGGGAGGGACAGGGTGTCTGTCTCTTTAAATGCACTTTGTGTCAGTGTGATAAGGAATTTGATGGCTTTATCAGAAATACCAAAGCTTTATTTAGCAGGGTGAGGCTCACACCACTCAGCTCCACACAATCTGCTGATAAATTGCAAAAAAGAAAAAACCCAACATCTCACCAACACCCAGCACAGCAAGGGAGGAAAGGCGAGGCAGGCGGAAGGGCAGAGAAGCGAAGCTGGAAGTTTTGGGGGATGATGGAGTTGAAGGGGGTGGGAATCGGGGGTGGG
This sequence comes from Equus quagga, assembly GCF_021613505.1. NCBI lineage: Eukaryota > Metazoa > Chordata > Mammalia > Perissodactyla > Equidae > Equus > Equus quagga. The sequence goes on from NC_060271.1 coordinate 40,742,278, forward strand.
TACGGTGGGAACTGCAGGGGCTTTGTCGAAAGTGCTAACAGGCAGACATTCTTCCATTCTCCATTGGCGGCCATTGTAGATTTTTCTGTTTTAGGTTAAAAAATACTACAATTATTTTCATTCTTCCAGAGAAAGAGCTGGTTATAGAGACGTGTCGTCCTCCTCGGCTGCTCTTATCTCCTTCCTGTCCCCCCACCAGCCCAGCCCACCCATGTTTTGAGGTGAATCCTCCAGGCCACCCCGGTTGGCTGTGCTGGTGAAGGCAGAGCCAGCGTGGGATGAGGGAGATGTCTGGAAGAATGCAGGAGAGGCTGTCAGGGAGTGGGGAATTGCCCAGTGATGCAACTCTGAGAAAGGGGCTCCCTACACTATTTAATGTGGCCAAGGAAGCTGGGGAGGGGAGAGCTCGAGACAGCCTGTGCAGGACAGGAGTTCATGCCCAGGTTGAGGTCTCTGTCCAGATCACAGGGGCGAAGCTGGAGGGGCTGTGGCATGGCCTTGCCTACCTGCAACATTCCAGGACTTTCCATGCTATCTGCCAGTTGGGTGGCTCTTAGGGAGCCCCTCATCCTGGCCACTCTAGATTTCTTGTGCCTTCTGGAGCCTCAGCCAAATGGCAGACGACATTTCCATTTCTGTTTCTTCTTCCTTGAGCCTTCTCCTTATACCCCGTGTGTGTCTTCCTGCCCCTGTGTTCTCTTGAGGAGGCCTTCCCCCAATCTGGCTTTCTGGTCAGTACACAGGCTCGAGCCCAGCAGCAGTTGGTATTCTTCCTGACTGTCTACACTCCTCTCCTTGCCCTCTGCTCCCTGTGAATCTTCTGAGGTGAGCAAACTAGATTTAAGCCCATGGTCCCCAACCAGACCCTTTCCTATGTGCTATAAAGATTTTGCCCTTCCAACCAGGTTATGCATCTGACTTCCTCTGGAAACTGAGGCAGGTCCCAGCGCTCCGGATCCATGTGAGAGACACGTAGAAAGGGGGTGAGTTGGGTGCTGTGGGCAGTGGAGAAGGAGGCACCTCTGCTTAAGGACAGTCCTGGAGGGCTGTCCTCTGTCTGGCTGCACAGGGTACTTCTCCTGGCCCAGCTGTCCAGTTCCCAGGCTCCTCACTCCTTTCTACTGGCTCCACAGTCTGGCAGAGTCAAGGGCTTGGGGTCCTTACTGTGGGCCCTGCCCATCCCAGGTTTAGGACTGCTTCTGCTGTCCTCTATCCATTGTTCCTCTTGGTGCCTTGCAGGTTGTTGAGGAGGGGAGGTCTCTGCCCACATGGGTGTCCCCAAACGTGGCTGAGGGGCCAAAGCTTTCCAGGGCCCAAGAGCTGCCCCTCAAACAGAATGGAGGCTGGGCGAGGCCAAAGGATGCTTCAGGGGCAGTTATAGGGAACCCAAAGTCAGACTGACCAAAGGCAAGGGTAAGCAGAGTTTGAGAACAACTCTGCACTGAGCACCCTCACCCCGGAGCCGAGGAGAGCTGAGCCTGTGCGCTCTGGAGAAGCAGTGAACCGGAGGGAGCCCCGGCCAAGGGGAGGCCAGCAGGCCTAGTGCCAGAGGCAGGTCAGTCTCAGAGGAATTCCTCAGCTTTAGATAGTGGAGCAGCAGGATTAGCCCAGCTGCTTGGAGAAGGGAAACGCTGGGTGGAGAAACAGGGGAGCTTGGAGGAGAGGGTGGGGGCTGAGCTGACCAGGGAAGGGCAGAGGGTGGAGGAAGCTGCAGAAGGGCCGCAGCCAGCAGACAGACAGCAGGAGTAAATGGAAGTGACAGGGTCAGGCCAGACCTTTGTCCTGCAGCCTGATTAGAGAGTCTGCCCTGGATTTCTGAAACTTTGGGATGTTGTCGGACAAACTGGAGCTTAATTCTGTCAGAGCGCTGGGGAGATTAGAATTGACATCCTGGGAGCACATTCCTGGCTGGGCAGAAATCCAGCCCCCGCTGGGAAAAACCTGTGAAAGCATGGCCAGCCCAGTGGTGGTGGCGGGGGGTGCCCCTCAGCTCCAGTGGCCACTTCAGCCTTGTGGGTTGGAGCTAGGAGCCTTTGGAAGGCTGGGCTCTGTTGCTGGAAGGCTCAGGCCTAGTGGAAAGAATGGAGACACAGCAGAGCCACTTCTGAGTCTAACTCCTGGTTCTGTGCCTTTTCCTAACTGTGCTGCTATGGGAAGACAGCTTAAGCTTGTTGAGCCTCAGTTTTCACATCTATAAAAGGGGACGAGTCTGCCTTCTGGACCCACTGAATTTTCCTTTCCTCTGAAGTTGGAGGCATAACTTTGGGAAGCCGAGAGAAACGGGTCAGATTTTTCTTCATGCTCAGCCACAGCAGAATTGGGCCTGTTGGAGGACCATGAAGGTTTCCCTTGCTGAGCTCCCCAGCATTGGGTGGACTCAGGGAGTGCAGTGTGCATGGCAAACCTAGAGCCCTTGGCTGCAGCGCAATCCAAGTGCCAACCCTACAGGATGCTCCAGCTCAGGCATGTGGAAGGTTCCTGCCCCTGCGCCAAGTGAGTCCTTTCCAGCAGTCAGCCCCCATCAGCTGTGAGAAGCCTGCAGTAAATCTTAGAGATGGCCACATCCCTCTCTAAGAGCTCCTGGGAATCCCTGTGCTCAAACTTAGTGAGCCTGGGGAAGCAATGTGGGTCTACCCTCTGGGAGCTTCCAGTTCAGACCAAGAGATGGGGTTGAAGGACTAGTGAGAGCCAAGTACCATATCCCCAAACAAGGCTGTTTCTGGAAGAAACAGAGTACCCCCTCCCCACTTCTCTTCTGATTCTAATGACTTTTAAATATTGGTAAATATTTTGGCTAATGCAGGCTCTCATGGCAGAGAGCAAAGCTATCTGCAGTTCAGGACCTACAAATTATTTATTAAAGATCTGAGATGCAGTGCAATTATGTGGAAAGAACCCAAAAAATTAAATAAATAAGTAACAAAATAAATAAATAACAGCCACACTGGCCTCTTGAAGGCTGGGGAGCTGCATACATGATTGCCGTCTTGATGAAATCCCCCCGGATGTAATGAGCTGATTTTCTGCTGTTAATATTGCATCTGCTGATGAAGGATTCGTTAGGATAATGGAACGAAGCTAAAATATAAATGACTCCCTGTCAAGAAGCAGCTTTTGTTTGTTGATCTCCTGACAGTTCCCGGGCCAAGGCAGGGGTTTATGTGTGTACACGCATTCAGGAGCAGGCAGGCAGCAGGGGTGGGAGGGAGTGGTGAGGGCTTGGGGGGCCCGCCCCCAGGGCCTGGCTTTCTGGTTGTCCTAGGCTTTCCCTGCAAAGCGGAACTAACTACCCAACCATGAGGAGCCCGAGAGTCCTGGGGGTGGGGAGTCATTGACTCCAACCCTCCTTCCCCATCCGGAGGGCAGCTTGTTGCACCAAGATGCTGGGCAGCAGCAAAAGTTATCTGGGGAGCCTGGCAGGGAGATGGATGGGCTGAGCTGTGTGTGCTGGGATCCACATGTGAGAGGAGACGTGCTGTGTGTGTGCAAGAGAACGGTACATTGGGGATACGGAATCATAGGCACTTGAGTGACATATCCTAAGAGGAGGCCCATGACTGGAGCCATCCTAGGCTTTTCATCTTGTCTTTTCCCTCAGTGGTCACAAAGCACATCTTGTGGAGGCCAGGAATACCTCTGGCAGTAGTGCTGCTCTTGAGGACTAGAGGGAGAGGGGACCCATCTGAAGTTGTGATGGTTCACCTTCCTACCTCCTTGCTTGGCTTTTCTAACACTCATGCTGAGTTGCCACTTGAGGACGTGTTTCTTCTCTCCCCAATTGCTGCTGCTGCTGCTACTTAAGCTATATAATTTTACTTTGTTGTGGTAAAATGCATATAACATAAAATTTACCATTGTAACCATTTTAAACTGTACAATTCAGTGGCATTAAGTACATTCACAATGTTGTGCGACCATCACCAATATCTAATTCCAGCACTTTTTCATCTCCCCAAACAGAAACTTTTAGACGTTGCTCTCCATCCCCCTCTTCCCTCAGCCCTTGACAACCACTAATCTGCTTTCTGTCTCTATGGATTTGCCTATTCTGGGTATTTATATGATTCCATATAAATGGAATCACACAACATGAGGTCTTCTGTGTCTGACTTCTTCCACTTAGCATAGTGGTTTCGAGGTTCATCCATGTTGTAGCATGTTTGAGAACTTCACTCCTTCTTCTGGCTGAATAATATGCCATTGTATGGAAATGCCACATTTTGTTTACCCAGTCTTCTGTTGGTGGACATTTGGGTTGTGTCCACTTTTTGGCTATTGTGAATAGAGCTGCTGTGAACATCTGTGTACAAGTTTTTGTTTGAGTCTTGTTTTCTTTTCTTTTGGACATACACCTGGGGGTGGAATTGCTGTATCTTTCCCTGGCTTCTTTAAGGCAGGGGCCCTGAAAGCCAGTAAGAGGTGATGTTTAGTGAGCACTTCCTATGTGCCAGACCATAGTGCTATGCATTATTTTGATGGATCTTTACAATAGCCATGAGAATGGAAGCTCTGAGGGCTATCTTTGGTTTACCGCTGTTCTCCAGGTCTAGGACAGTATCCAGCACATAGTTGGTGCTCAAAAATATGTACCATATAAACTACCTTTAACATAGGGACTCTTATCCCCCCACTTTTCAGTTGAAGAAGCTGAGGCCTAGAGAGAATAAACAGCCTGCCCCACCAGACCATGTGGCAGCAAGTGACAGAGACAGGATTTGAACCCCAGTCTCACTGCCCCTTCTCCTGCATGCTGTATGTTTTATCTTCCCTGTGCCCAGCACAGTGTCATGCACGCAGTACGTGCTCAAAGAATTCCTGATGATCACTGTGGAGCAGGGATGGGGACAAATCTAGGTTTGATGTACCTGGTGGAGGAGCTGGGCAAGGCCTGGAGCAGGTGTTGTCATTCTGTGCATCTGTCTGGCAGAATGTGCCTGTCTGTTCCAGGAGGCACTGCCTCACCTACATCGAGGCCTGAGCTGGCAAAGACTGGGTTGGATGTTGCCGAGCACCCCACCCAGCACCCTGGAGAAACCTTCTTGCCAGCTCCTTTGCCAGAACCCCTCCTCACCTTGACCTTCGAAGCCCTTGGACAGGGGAAGAGCAAACCCAGCCACTGACCAGGACCTCTCTTCCTAGGAAAAGGACCATCCCACCAGGAAGATCTGAGGCACCTCCTCCTTCAGTGGTCAGGCAGAGCCTCTGGGAAATGGAGGAGTTTCTTCCTCCCATAGGGTCTTAGGAAGGGCCGGGAGCCTGGCTCTTCTCCTAGAGCCCTGAAAGAGTAAGGCAGGGCCTCCTGTCATAATCCAAGCCCCTAGCCAGGCCTATCTCACTTTCTGAGATGGGAAAAGAGAAAGGACAAGCCAGCCATGGGCACCATACAAGGCAGCATCTGGCAAAGGAACTAAGGGCCTGTGTGGGGAAGGTCTGAGATGGAGAGGGCCCGAGGCTGATGTTGAACCAGCAAAGGCTTCGCCAGCTGCAGGACGGGAAAGGTCAGCTAGGTACTTTCCTGCTTTTTAATTTATTTATTTATTAAAAAACATTTCTGAGCCACGACTTGAGAGAACAAGGTGGGGGAACCCCTTTCCTGCCCCCAACTACTAGACTCTCCCTCTTGACCCTCTACAAATTTTTTGGGATTCTGGCCAAATTCCAGCCAGGACTGTGTTTGGAAACCCCCAGAGCCAATCCAGAGGCCTGCTCTGACTCCTGGTGCTAGGCGGCCACCCCCACCTGCCCCGCCTGCCTCGGGGTGCCAGGCTCCTTTCCCTAGGTGGAGACAGGCAAGCCCCTCTTGTTGCTGCCTCATCTAGATCTGGCACCTGCTGGATTGCGGGGCCCTTGGCTCCTCATTGTCCTGCTAAGCACTGTGTAAAACTTTCGGGTTTCCTTTGACCTTTCCGTTTTGCCTAGTTATGCTGCGGCTGTCCACTGACACGCATCCCTTGGCGTCATTGCCGGGGTAACTGCTGGCCCCTGCCTGTGGCCTTTATATCCCAGCCCCGCTCCCCTAGTAGATTTCTATTCTCTCTTTCTTTTCCCCTCTATTTCTCCCTCCCTTTCTCTCCCTCTCTCTCTCTCTCTCTTTTTCCCCTCCTCTTTTAACATGGTTTTCCTAAAAAGTTTTTTAATCAATCAAATTTGAGGCAGAAAATAGGTTTTGTCACGCCTGGTCCCGGGGTGGTGTGGCTCTCACTCAGGCTCCTGACAGCTCCTCAATGCAGGAAGGAGGCCAAACAGAATATTTCTGGGGGAAAGTGCCCGTTTCCATGACACTCCCCCTTGTTGTCTGTGCTGCCCCCCTCCTCAAGCTGCCGGGCTGACATGGCCTCAGCCCCTGTGAAAGGGCCCTGGGCCGGCCCGGGAGAGGGTGTGTGTGAGGATGGGGGAAGGGGGCAGGAGACAGCATTAGGGGGTAGATGGGCAGCCGACAGCTGCCCTGAGTCTCCATGGCCTGAGAGGGTTGGGGAGCAGGTAGGGACGTCAGGGATGAGGAGCCTGGCTTGGTGCTGCATAATCAGCTGAGCCTCATAAATATGGAGCCAGGGAACAGTGGGTGAGACGCTTCGAAGCCAAGTCCTGGATAGTCGGTGGCTCCAGCCAGAGAGACTGCAGATGGATGAGGCCTCTTCAGGTCCTGGTATGCGGGTCCCAGTAGCTATTTCAGCCTTCCCTCTCCCCCTTCCCTCCCCTCTTGGTCTTTTCCTCCACCCACTTGCCCATGGCGGGCCCCCTGTCTACCATCTTTGGCTTCCTTCCTGCCCTCCCTCCACTCCAGCACTTCCTGTGTCCACAGGAGCTTCTGGTCCCTCCCAGCTCCCCCAACCCCCACTTAGAGGTCCCTGCAGTTCCTCTGAGTCTGCCTTCTGTATCCCACTTTCCTTCTTCCTTCTTCCATCTCTGTCTTCTACTCTCTCTTCTCTCTTCTACTCTTCGCGTTCTCTTTTATAATTAATGATTAGTTTTAATTGGTTTGCTTAGGCAGCCTGACAGCAAATTAACAGAAGCCAGCCCAGGGCTACCAGGCTCGGGTGAGAGACCACCGTGCTTCAGAACTGGCCAGGGGAAGGCAGAGCAAGGCTGACTGACCCACAGACTCGCTGCCCTGGCCTGTGGGCTGCCTGGGTGGGCTCTCAGAGGGAGGGTCAGGCCAGGTGCAGTGGCCAGTGGGAAGAAGGCAATAGGATCTTTGCACACAATCGGGTTCTTGTTTGTCACTTTCTCTGTATATTTTTGTTCTTATTCGCCTCCTCACATCCCCTTCCATGTTCTCAGTCATACAATACATTGTCCACATCTTAGAGATTAGAGTCAGGTATAAAGAGGGCAAGGGCTCTGCCTTTAGACAGGGCAAGACTTGATTTCAATTCCACCTATCCTCACTTGTGCCATGAGCCCATGGGGTTAGCAGCTTGACACCTCTGGGGCTGAGATCCTGCTTTTTCATGTGGACGGGAGAGAGCAGGTCACAAGTCTGTTGTTAGCTCAGCTGCCTGCCTATAGTTAGCCACCATGGCCCGGAAGCTCCAGGACCCGGTTCTGTTTCTCATTTGCCAGGTACCTCTGCACAGAACTCAACCTTTTGGTCCTCACTTTTCGGCTCAGAGTACTTAGGATAAAGAACATTGGATGGATGGATGGGTAGATGGATGGGCAGATGCGTAGATGGATGGGTGTAGGATATATGGATGGGTGGGTGGGTAGACAGGTGGATGGACAGCTGGCAAAGAGTAGGTATGTTGACTATGATCCCTGAGCATGTCATTTTTTTTTTCTTCGGCCAGGAAGGATTGCACTTAACTTCAGCCTTCCTGGGTGTAGGGGTGCCTGCTCTCCTCTGTGTTTTCCCACTCTGTACCTCTCCCTTGGCCTTTCAGAATCCTTCCTTAACTGTAGCAGCTTTCTAATTCTCTACTGGGCCCTGGGTATGTGTCCAATCACTCACACAGGCCAGAGGCAGACATCAGGAACAGTGAGAGACAGAGAGAGACAGGAGAATATACCCAGGCAAGAAAAGAGACATGAAGTTGAACTTCTCAGTCCCCTACTGGGGTTCCAGAATGCACCCAGTGCCACAGATCCCACCCAGAGACAGCCTCCCTATTCCATCAGCCAGGCTACCTGCCCTGGGGGCAGATGAGGGACAGGACCCCAGTTCACGTCTTGGTCCCCGTGCGGTAAGCATCTCTCTCCCTCCCCATGGCTCCTCCACTCCTGACCAACTCCTGGAAAGTTTCCTCCCCGATTGTTCTGTGTGATCAGATCTGCAAGTTGCTCTCTAAGCTTCTTGTCACATTTTGACTTAATGAAGTGCAACTGCTGAGGGATTTGGGTTCAGCGCTCCGGTCTCCCGCACTCCCTTGTTGTCAGAAAACAGGGGTGGTTGGGGACGGCAACACTGCGCTGCAAGTCGTTATCATTCCGGTCAGTCTGTTTAACACAAAATTAAACAAAGAACTAATTAGTGCCTCATGAATTAATAAATGCACAGTTGCCAGGGAGGATGGGAGGGGAGAAAAAGGTGGTAGAAGGGAGATACTGGAGTTGTGGAGTTGGGGGGTTTTGGGGGTTCAAGGGAGGCTGGCCAGGGCGCCTTGAGAGATCTCAGGCAGGCGAGTGTGAGATGGATGGGACAGTGATGACGCCCCACTGGGTCCCTGGGCTAGCTGGGATGTGAGCTTTGACAGCCGAGTCCGCCCAGCGCCTCTCAGTGGAGGCTCGGGGTCTCTGTTCCTTGCCCCGTGGCCCAGCCCTGCTTAACCTCCACTTCATCCAGCTTTCCTCTCCGACTTCGACTTCGTCCCTTTTCACTCTTCTGACCTCTGCCCTCTTCCACCTCAGGAAGGCTCCCCCTTCCTCTCTACTGCCCCCATCTCAGTATGCCCAGCTCTCTGCAGACCACCAGCTTCTCACCATCTGGATGAGATGGGCATCAGAAGCCCATGGGGCAGCCCTCCCCAACTGCCCGATGCCCACCAGAGCCCTGTATCTGGCAGGGTGGGCTCTGCCCCCGTGGGCACCCTCCGCTCAGGCAGCCCAGCCAAGGCAGCGAAAGCTGGCAGAGGACCCAGCCCTTCTTAGGAGGACGTGTCAAGTACAATTAGCATTATCTGTCTAAATATGTCCTGGGAACAGGAGGGGGGGGGTGGCGCGGCGGGACTGGGTGGCATTCCGGGAGCCCTGTACAAGGTCACCTCACCTCTCACAATCCCCCCAATCTGATTTGGGGATTACACAGCCTAAGGAAATTGGTGTTATTCCTCTTGCATCATTGATAAGCCACAAATGAAGGAGAGGGGAGAAAAAAACGTAATAAACAGGAAACCTTCCTGAGGATGGGTAGAGTTCTGAGGCCTGGGGGGTGGGGGTGGGGTGGCAGGGCCTGGCTCAGGGGAGGGCAGCTGGGCTCAGGTTGGCAGGCAGAGGGCTCCTTGGGTTTTCTGTCCACATGAGGAGTCTGTCTCATTTGAACCTGGCCCCTCAAACTCATGCTCTGGGCAGGAGGACCTGAGCCTGGCAAATTGCACTAATAGCAATGTAAAGACCCTCGACATTGTTGGACCATTTTCCCTCTCCCTATGTAGGCCCCCAGCATGGGCTGTTGTGACTCATCAGTAGGACCCCAGGGTGGTAGGTGTTGTTGGCAGTCTGTTCCTGGGAGTTGAGGCTTCTTGGTGCTGTGGCCCCTGGTCCACACTTGGCATCTGTCATTTTTATTTTCGGGGGCCAGGGGAAGAGAGTATAGGACTGGGTGTTCCTGTATTCTGTCATTGTCCCCAGGCTCTGCAGCTTGGCCACTGCAGCTCCCCAGGAGCATCCCCACCCACAAACTCTTATCTCTACCTCTGCGGAGGTGTGTGCAGTATGGTCTGACTTTTCTCTGATTGTTTGGGGTGTCCTCAGGACCATATTTCCGCTGTGATCAGCCCCTTCTGCTTTCTGAATATTTTCAAATTCTGGTTGGCATATTCTTAAATGGGTCAAAATCAGTGCCCACTCAATGTGTCTGTATCTTTCACTCCCTTGGCTGACCCTGGAGCATCAGCCCCTTGGCCCATAAGGCAGCAGGGAGTCCTTAGTCACACAGCAGGATGGAGGGCATCCTGCCTTGAAACACTAACAGGGCTCCTCTCTCTCCCTCCCCAGGATGAAGTAACGCCTCTGCTGCAAGAGAGGAGCCTCTAGGACCCGCTACGAGGTAAGGCCTGAGCCCACTCCCTGATCCTGGTGTTCATGCCCCCACTGGGGACCAGTCACCTGGTACAAATGTCACCCTGGACTGGGTCCAGTTGTGCTGAGCACCCAGGGAAGCTCAGGAAGATGGAGACGGGGAATTGGAGCCAAGCTGCCCATTTGAATCTGGCAGGAAAAGATGGCCCCAGTAGGAGTGTCTCAAATTGGCTCTTAGGCTGGAAATGGGCTGGGGACATGTGGATCACAGACTTTGGGCATGGAATGTGTTCAAGGCAGCGTAGGGCAAAGGGGCATCTATGGTGTCAGGACTTGGCTGCCCAGTGGTACCATGCCCAGCCCTCAGCAGCGTCATCTGCCGGCTGTGGCAGCTGCTGCTGGCTCTACCTGGAAGCTCTGCTTATAGCTTGTGCTTGGGGAACATTGTGGACTTGAAAGCCCTAGAACTCCAGCCCTGCCTCTCTCCGAGGAGGTTGCCAGCCCCCAGTGGTCTCCTCCTTCCTCCCTGAGAGGCTAGCAGGGAGGAGGCTTCTGGCCCTGAGGCTGCAGTCCTGCCTTTCCCCAGGCCCAGGGCTCCCCTAGCCTGGCCAGGCCTTCACAGGCTGTCTCAGTCCCCGGGTGGCTCAAGGAACCTGGGGCCACCGGGCCTCGGCCTCAGGCAGCGCCGTGTCAGAGGTGACCGGTGGAACGCCAGTGTTATGTAAATAGCAGGGCCTGCCCGGCGGGCTAGCTGGCTGGCTATAGCCATCCATCATCCGTGCTCGGCGGGGCGGGGGACAGACACGGCACCGTGCGCCTGGCTCCAAACCTGTTTGTTTTCTCTTTGTCTCATGCATTTCGGGGGCCCGGCTGGGACCGGCTCTGGGTTTTGTCCTGCTGGCCCCCTCCCACAGGAGGATGGGGGAAGGGAGGAGATTCGTGAGACTCCCACCGCGGCATCCCTTTCGGACTTCAAAGGCTCCCCCAGCATTGTCTGTGCCGGCGGGCAGTGGCCCTGAAAACGTGATCAGAGGCGGCCGGTGTAGGGCAGACCCGGCCCGCGCCCTGCGCTCTCTCTGGGGCCCATAGATTCCTCCCTTTGCCGCCAGCACCACCCTGGTTACAGCTCTGCTCCCCGGGCCTCTCTCCTCGCCTTTCTCTCCCCTAGTGCCCCTTCTGGCCAGCCTGGCCCCGCTGCCCCACTCCCATCCTCTCTTAGCCACAGCCTCACACCTCTCATGGCCTTGAGACTCCTAGAATGTTGAGAGCTGCATGTCTCCATCCCTCCATATCATCCATGAGAATCTGAAACATAGTGAAGGACTTCTTGGGTTGTTGGGAGCTGGGACGGACCAGTTCCTGGACATCTGTTTCCCATGCCAGCTCTTTTCTCTTTCCTTCTTTTTCTCCACCCTCTGCTGGTAATGAGAACATTTCTCCTGAGACCTCTGCCCAGCCCTTCCCTCCTCCTCTTGGCAAGGTCCAAATTGGATACCTCTGTCCCCAGGCAGTGGGAAGGAGTCCGGCATCCCGGATCCTGAAAGTCAGCCCTAGGTGCTTCCATTGTCTGGAGCCAGGCTTGGCAAAGTACAGCCCTCCAGCCAAATTTGGCCCACTGCTTGTGTTTGTAAATAAAGTTTTATTGGAACACAGCCACACCCACTCATTTGCATATTGGTTATGGCTGCTTTCCCTCTGCAATGGCAGAGCTGAGTAGTTACAACCAAGAATATTTGGCCCTCAAAGCCTAAAATATTTACTCTCTGGTCCTTTACAGGAAAGGCCTTTTAAAGTTTGCTGTCTCCTGCTCTGGAGGTTCTGGCTCCTGCCCTCTGCTTTTTTTTTTCAAGCGGAAAATATATATAACATGAAATTTACCATTGTAACCATTGTGAAGTGTACAGTCCCCAGCATTAAGTACATTCACAAAGTACAACCATCCTCCTGCCCTGTGCTCTTGTCTTCCATGGGTTTGCTCTGAGGGACCCCGGACTGCTTGCAGTCCTATTTGGGGCCACTGTCTCCTTCTCTGCTCTTCTTGGGATCTCATCCTTTGCTCAGTCCTACCTACCTAGAAGTCCCAGCTCATCCTCCCCTCGACAGCCACTGTTTCCTCAGAGCTCTTGTTCCCAGCTTCTCCGGAGCCCTGCATCTCTGTCCTGTGGCCTTTAGCAAGTTCTCAGATCTACAGTTTCCTCTTCTGTCAGGTGAGCAGAAGAATATCTACTTTGCAGAGTTATCTGACAAGTGAGTGAGTTAATGTAGCTGAAGGTGTCTAGCCTGGGGCCTGTCAGGTAGGAAGTGGCTGTGTTCCCTCCTTCTCTCATTCCTTTTCACCTCCCAGAGCCTGGGTCTCCCCCATACATGTCAGAGGTAGCAGCCATCCCTGGGCAGGTCCCACTGAGATCCCTACCCCTGTCCCCGGACCTCTGAGTCTGCCTTCTTGGAGAAGGTGAGGCCCCTCTCTCCCGTGGGCGCCATGGAAGAAAATGCCCCATGGGTAGTGACTGGGGGTCCTCGGAGTTCTCAGATCAGTCCTGGGTCCTCCACATCTGCTGCAGGGCCCTGGGCAGTTGTATAAGCTCTCTGAGCACCAGTTTCTCTATCTGTAAAAGGGAGTCCTGACCACCACGCTCTCTGTTGGCAGGTTTGTTGCAAGAGGAACTAGGATGCTTGGGGGAAAACTGTGAAGGTTGTGTTCATGGGTGCTGCTGAGAGTGAAGCAGGCCAAGGGAAGAGTCTGGGTCTGAACTTGGCCCATTCTAGGGGAGGTGGGATCCAGGTCACAGTTCTGGCTGAGAAGGCCATGGAGGTTACCAGGTGGGCACTCGCTCTGCATAGGGGCAGGTACCAAGGCTGCTCTGACACATTACCAGTGCTGTGAGCTAATCTGGGAGCCAGGCTCCAGGCCCTAGAGGAAAGGCTGGCAGGGAGGAGGAAGGAGGAAGGGGGAAGGAAAATGAAGCTGTGCAGCAGTCAGAGGTCTGAGATGAGAACTGTGTCCCTGCACAGTTCCCTGGCCACCGTCTCCTGCTGCTTCTGCTGCCGTCTCTTACTGTCCTCTTTTCATGGGCTCCTGGCCTTTGGTATATCTCTGTTATCTTTTCCAAGCCTTCTCTCTGCATCCCACTAGTTTCTCTTCCTCCTTGCCTTCCCACCACCCATACTGCCACCCCCAACTCCATGGCGCTCTCTCGCTCTCTCTCTCTCCTTTTCATCTACTCTGAAGGCTTTACTTTACTTCCTTGTCACCCTAATTGATTGCATTAACCTTTCAGCGTATTGGATTTCCTCGGCATCGTGCAGAGAGCCCTGCGCAATATGCTTATAATCTGAGCCATAATGGACAGTTTGCAGTCAACAAGCCCCTTCTCCCATCTCTGCTGTCGGTCCCATTGACATCTCTCTTGCCCGGGCCACCATGGCCACTTCCCCCACCGGCAGGGGTCAGGTAGTGAAATGGGGCTGGGAGGAAGCAGACAGCTTGGACCCTCCAATGGATTTCCCTGCCTCTCCCTTCCTCCCGGCGCTGCCCACAGCCCTGCTTCTGCTTTTCCAAGCCCCCTGGCCCAGGTCCTTGCTAGGCCTCTGGTCTTCGTGAGTCCTCTCGGCTCAGCTTTCTGCTCCTGGGACTCTCTGCCTAATGAGTGGCTGATGCAGCCAGCTTGGATTTGGGGAATAAAAGAGTTTCCTGGTTTCACCAGATGGTTCTCTGAGCAAACCGTAGCTCCCTCACTTGCCTGGGAGGCTTTGGGGAGAGATGATGGTGACCACTTCAGGAGGCAGAGGGTGGCTAAGAGGAAGAGTCTGAGATCTCTGGGCTTGTCTGGCCTCTGAACCAAACAGAGGCCTCTGAGGACCTTCTGGAAGCTGGGCCCACTCTGGAAAGGGTGTGGCAGCACAGGGGAGACAGAAAGAAGGGGATCTGCTTAAGTCAAGGGAAGAAAGACAAAGACTGTGCTAGGGCTGGCCGTGGGTGCTTGAGGCCACAGCCGCTCTCTCAGTGGGTGAGGAAGTGGGCCTTCGAACACCTGGTTTGGACCCTGTCTCCCGCATTGATCCTGGGATTGTGCGATTCAGGTGCTTGGTGGGAGATGTCTCAGAGTCTCTGCTTCCTGAAATCTGATGTTTGGCAGTAGCTTTGAGCAGACCCACCTGCCTTCGTCAAAGGGAGAGAGACTTGATACAGGTGACAGGGCGATAGGCTGGAGAGAATCCTCTGTGGGGCGGGATGGCTTGGCCTGGCATGGGAGTGGGGGTGGGGTGGCAGGAGAAAATGAGATCTGGCTTCTCAGGTTGGTAAGAATGGGCTCCCTTGGGTGGGTTCCCAGATGGGCACCTGTTCGTCCAGCATCAGGCAAAGGAGCCAGCCCATGCCAGCTGCCTGGTCCTGGGAGCTCAGCGAGTCCTGGCCCCATAGGTCCTGGCTGCGGCTGCTAGCCCTCAGACCCACAGCCCAGTCAGTGAGTCTTCATTCACAACAGGATGGATGTCGGGTTGAATACATTAGTGTCAGGCTGGAGGAGCAGGATGGAAGCTCCCCTTAGCCCTGGTGGTACTTCTTCTCTCCCCTGCCCTCTGCCCATCATCTTTTCCTTCTGACTCCCCCCCCCACCCCCACCCCAGCCATCACTCCATCACTCTGAAGGGCAAGCTTTGGCAAGAGGGGGCCGGACCTAGGTTCTTCCTATCCTCTCCCAGGAATTTTGGGGGTGGGCAGAGGGCACAGCAGGGGGAAGCCAAGCAGCGAATTAAAGTTTGGTGATTGTCAGTGTCAGGAGAAGCTAAATAACCCTGTAACTAGTATGAAGGTGAATTCACGGTCTGCTGCACATGGAAAATATGAGTGTTCTGTGAGACGGGGAGAGTGAACGGCAGAGTCTGCCTGCCACAGTGGGCAGCCTCCTCTCCAGGGACCCGGGCAGGGAGGCAGGAGGAGGGCCATGCACTCTCCCATCCCTGCCAGGGAGCAGCCACCCAGGAGCCTCGACCAAGTATTGGGGGTCCGGAGGGGGTGGTGCTTGACAACCTGCTGGCCCAGCACCAGGGACCCAGGTAGACATTTGTAAGCACCCAGCAGTATACATTCAGGAATACCAGCCCAGGCCCCAGGATGCCAACCCACCCGCCCAGATCCATATTAACTGGTAATCCTGATTGAGCGTTTACTCTGTGCCAGGCTATGTGCTAGGCCCTTATGACAACTCTGTGCAGTAAGTGCTATTATTCCTCCTTTTTGTCCCTGCTTCTTTATAACCACTTTATTGAGATATAATTCACATGCCAAGTGTACAATTCAGTGGTTTTTAGTATATTTACAAGGTTGTGCAACCATCACCACTATCTAATTTTAGAATATTTTCATTACCCCAGAAAGAAACCCTGTATTCATTAGCAGTCACTCTCCATTCCCCCCACCCTCTGCCCTAGGCAATCACTAATTATTATTCCCTTTGATGCTGAGAAAATGGTGGCTCAGAGAGGGTCAGTGACTTGATTAAGTTTGCACAGCCAGTGAGTGATAGAGCTGGGGTTTGAACTGAAGTAGTGGGACTCCAGAGCTGGTGCTCCATGAGGGACTGCCTGATGTCCTGGCTGTCCCTCCCATGTGCCCAGCCACATGTTTCTAACAGCATGGGCTCAGGCGCGTATGAGCACCATGCAAACACATAGACCCAGCTGGCAACATGCATCTCTCTCTCCAGGTACACTTGCGATTCCATACAGAAAAATGTCACACCCCTCAGAAGGACAGCCAGCCTCCCTCCTTCCCCAGCCAAGCTCCTGGAGGGAGGGTTGGCACAGGAACCAGCAGCAATGGGGACGCTTAAGTAGCCAATGAGATGTAGCTGGTTTTGGAGTTTCAAAATGAGAAATCCCCCTATCTCCTGTAACTGATAATTGTAACCGAAACAAAATGCCAGCACAACATTCCAGAACAGGTCCTGCCCAGGTTGGGGCCACAGGCTGGGCCAAGCCCATGGGGCCGCAGGACCAGCTCAGTTCCCTGCATCACGCTGTCCCTTTCCTTCCATCCTCTCTGACTCTCTTGCTTCTGTCCTGTCGTCTCATCCTTTTTCTTCTCAGCTGCCCCTTTCTTCTTCACACTCCCACTTTCCCACCCCAAAACCGAAAAAAAACCAACCAACTTTTGTGGCCACACTCTTGGACTTGCAAAATTTGGGAATTAATGTGAAACTGTTTCTGCCTCTGATAAGAGATAAATATGAGGAGCAGAGACAAAGGGAAAGGGAGACAGGAGAGACTGAGTCTGCTGGGTTTGGTTTGGGGTTTTTTCCTCCTTCTTCTCTCTCCCTCCAAAGCGGAGGATCCGGCCGGGCCAGTTTGGATATTTATTAAGAAAAAGCCAAAGATAATTAACTTTTTTGTTTTTGTTTTGTTTGCGGGTGCCTCCCCTGCTGGCACTCCTGACTGCCTGGCAAATTAAACCTGCTCCCTGCTCCCTGGGTGCTGGGCTGCCGGTAACTCTGCTGCTGGCTGCCCTGAAACTGCCAGGCCTGTCAGCTGCCCACCCAGCCACCTAACTGGGGTTTCAGACCTAGGGTCCCTTTATGCCACCACCGATGCCACCTCCCTAGGCTCTTCTGACTCCCAGCACAGCCTTTAGAGTGGGGTAAGTGGCCTGCGGGGGGTGAGAAAGGAGGGCTGCTGTTGGGGTTCTGGCCAGCACTTCCCTAAAAGGAGATGGGGTGAGAGAATGAGCTCTCCCACGGGGCAAGGGCAGGCCTTCTGGCCAGTTGAGGGCTGGCAGCTTCCCCGAGGAGGGTAGGGAGAACAGAGAATGAGCTGGAAGTGCAGAGAGACGCCAGAGTTGGGCCATGTTGATCCCCAGCTCTTCTCCCAGGAGGCTGGGACGCTGCCAGGACTCATGGCCCCTGGGAATGCTCTGGAGAAGACTTGGGGCCCCAGAGCCATCCTGTGATATCTGTCCACCCTCAACACTGGCCTCTGTCCTACTCCCACTTCCGACCCAGCCCAGGCTGTCTAGGGGCCCAGGGGGGTGGCTGAAGAGCTGGTGCTTGGGTAAGAAGCTGGCTGCCTCTGCTCTGCTGCCCCAGAACCATGCAGAGCCCTGAGGCCAAGCTGTGACCTCAGCCCAAGCCTGGTCCATGGGCCAACAAGGTGGCCATTATAGACCTCTTGAGGGGGTAGAGAATGGAGGGCATCTCAGTAGCCAGGACAGCCAGTGAGGAGGGTGGATCCTCTCTAGGGGCCAGCCCAGCCCCAAGCGGCTTGGGGTTGGAGGTGTGGTTGGCCCCCCTGCTAAATTAATATGCCTCAGCCCCTCCCCTGATGGGGCCCTCTCTTCTGGCCCCTGGCTTCGTCCCCAACCCAGCAAGTAGGCAGCAATGTGAGGTCCTTTCAGATGGGGAATCTGCTTTGGAGCTGGGCACAGAGAGGAGGGCATTTTTCAAGGATTTGGCTGGCCCCCTTTTTTTCTCTGAAATATAAGGATGTGCAATTTTTTTGGTTTCAATTTAGCATTGGAGAATTTTATAATTTAGTAATTAAAATCTCTGATAGGCTTTAGAAATTGCGGCTAATTGAATTTAATGGGAAGATGATTTTCAATTTTATTTGATTACCGGGACCCCTGGCATCGGTATTTATGGGAAAAAAATGGGAAATGTGCTGTGTGGGCTAAGATGGCATAATTGAATTAGGGATAATCGGATTTCTCCGTCATGAATTTCACTATAATTTTCCTATAATTTTCCATTAGATATCTAGTTTACAAATATTCACAAAGAAATGAAGCTCTTTCGGAATGGAGATTGCTGGCTAACAGGATTACAGGGCCGAGCGTGCGGCTGTGCCAGCCCCGATCCCGCCATAATGCAATCCCTGTATCTGCCTTACACTTGGCTTGAGCCTGGCCTCAGCCCCTTGCTCCGCCACCCACTTTGCTGCTCCCCTCTGCCCTTTGTTCCTTCTTTGCCCCTGTTTACCTCCTGCCCTGACACTATGGCGTGCCCTGCTGGCCGACTACCCCTTCCCCATGCCACGGTGTCTGGGCTCTGCCCTGCGTCCCCACTATGCTTCCCGTCCACACTTGACTTGCTCGCCACTCTCCCTGACCCCCTCCCTCTGTTAGCCTGGGGAGTGCACTCACACGCAAGCACACGGACTCCCTCGCAGGTGCGAACATGCTTGTTCACATGCACACACAGTCCTTTGGCCAAGGCTTCTGTGCGCTGGCCCAGTCGCCTCAGAGGGAACCAGTTTATTGGGATCCTGGGGTGGAGTGCAGGAACAAAAGGAGCTTTGTTCAAGTTTATGTGAAAGTCACAAATTCAAAATGAGAGCAGATAAAGCATGAGATACCTGGTGTGTAAACAGGCTGGTGAGTGAGAAGGCCCCAGGCTCGGGAGGGAGAGAGGATGAGTGGGCAAACTGGGGGAAGCTTGCCTGGGGAGAGCTGACGGTTTTCCCTGGGCTCATGTGAGGGGCCTGATGGGTGGGATTGTGTGCAGGTCTCCACTTTTTCTCTTGGGGGAGAGGTGGGGAAAGGAGGAGCTAGTGGCTCTGGGCCCATGGCCTCGAGACCAGGAGGAATTGTGGCATTGGGCTTTCTGTCCCCCAGGTCTCAGGCACAAATGTCCTCACTGTGGCCTGGCCTCAGTGTCTAAGAGGTGTCACCACATCAGGGTACTTGAGGCAAAAATGGGCCATAGCCTCAGAGATGCCAGAGTTCTGGGCCTCTCCTGTTCATAAGAGCACACACCCAAAGAGAAAGAGAGAAATCTGGGGACCGCTCCACTACACAGCCCCTGACTTATACCCCATGAGCTCCATGCCTCAGCTTTCTTCTCTGACCGTCTCAAATCATAACACCAAGATGGCCTCATTTTCTGCGCCTCGCTCGCCTGTTCCCCTCCACAAAGCCCCCTCACTCTTGGGCAGGGCCTCTTAAACCTGCAGTGCCTGATGTGGCCCTGCTCGTGGCCGAGCAGAGGCTCTCCAGGCAGCCCACACCTCCCTCCACCATGACTGCGCTTGGTGGGACCCTTGAGCTAGCCCTGTCTGCTTCCTTCCAGCAATCTTAGCTCTGTCCCTTCAGGCATTCCTCTCCAGCTTTTGTCCACCAGAGGCCCCAAAGTTACTGTGCAGCCAATCCAGTTGGCCTTGCCTAGGTAACTGGAAGGCATGCCCTCCCATGCCCTGACCATCATCAGCAGAAGCCCAGAGGACATTCCGAGGCAGCCAGCTGGCCATGTGGGTCACGTATGCAGGGAGCTCCCCATACATGTGGACATCCTCAAATGCACCCAGATATCAGCTTTCCACCCCTATGTCTTCAGGCCCAGTTGCCCAGATGGGGAAGCAGACACTAAGGACTGGGGTTTGGGATTGATTGCCTGTTATTACAGCCCAAAGCTGTAAGCCTTGCTTTGGGGAGTCATGGGTGGGAATCCCCAGAGGCATGTGTGTACCCCAGAGCAGATTTGGACGCAGAGATGCCTCTCTGAGATCCTGTGTGGGGAGCAGAAGCTCATGGTCCCCTCTGCCTGGTTGCCCTGTGCCAGCAGTTGTACCAGCCTCTGGGTAGCACAAGGCTTGGTTTAAGGAGCTCTGCTCCCTTATTCAGGGTTTCAGGGGCAGGGGACGCTCAGTGAAGCTTCTAGGCCTCTCCAGCTACTCTTCTTACATAGGGATGGGGCAGGCCTGAAGGGTGGAGGGTTGTGTGACAGCCAGGAATGGGGTTTGCCAGGAAGGCATCGGGCCTGGCAGTTGAAGAGGGAAGGGATGCTAACCTTCTCGTGAGGTCATTTGGGAGGAAAGAGCAATCAAGAAAAAGAAGAACAACAAGGGGAAGGTGGGAGAAAGAGTAGATTCTTAACTGCCTGACTTCTTTGCCTGGAGGCCTCCTTGGACCCCTCCCTTTGCAAAATACAAATATTGCAAAAATAGGCCAGCACCATTTTGCTGAATGCGGCCCCAAGCCCAGCGAGAGCCCGGTCCTGTTCTCCCCTGAGTGAAGGCCTGGGGCCTCCGCTGACTCCAGGGAGGGGAGGAAGGCGGCCGAGTGGGCACAGAAGGGACAGAGGGAGAGCTAGTGACAGCTCCAGGTACTTCAGCAGCAAAACTGCCCACGTTCCCGCCGGCCTGGCTGCCTCATTCCTTGACATACACCCCCAGTGGGTAACTTGGGTCACTAAAATTTAAGGAATTTCAACATGGCTACCCGCAGCAGGGACGTCTGGGGACGGAGAGCCACCAGAGCGCTTTCTCTGGGGGAGAAGGAGGAGCAGCAAGGAGAGGAGGAGGCGCCGTGGTCCCGCGATGAGCCGGCAGGCAGGGAATGCGGCCCTTGTAGCTGTCGGAGGGGCAGGTGGCAGGACGTTGGCCCCTTGGTTGAGGGGTGCCTTGCCGTCTGCCAGGACCCTTCGTGGGGCGCAGCAAAGACAGGAGGGCGGGAAGGAAGCCCAAGTGAGGGCGCGGATCTGTGGTGGGGGCGCTCGGGGGACAGGCTGCCGTCAGGGTGAGGGTGGAAGCAGGCGCGGGGCTGGGGTGAACTGCGGGCAGGAGGAGGAGAACGGCGGGAGAGCAGGGGCGTGCGGGGGCCCGGGTCGGCCCGGCGGGGAGGGCGCCAGCGCCCAGGGAAAGGCAAAGCCAAACCGGAGCGGCGGAATCCGGGGCTCCCCGCACTCTCCTGAAGCCCGCAGCGGCCCGGGGAGCGGGGCAGCGCCAGGCCGCCGCCCGGGCGTCTTTTCTCCTTCAAACTGAAAAAGCGCCGCCACCACCACCACCACCACCACCGGGAGGAGACTGGCCTATGAGTGGTACCCCAACACCGCGAGCCCGGGGGCGCCTGACGGGGAGCACGGGGGCGCGCGGCTCGGCCCCGCTGCGCTCACACCTGCGCCCGCCCCCGCGGAAAAGTTTGCGCGGCCGCACGCGCCGCCAGCCCTCGGCCGGCCGGCGCCTGTGAGCGAGTCCGCGCGCGGCCGCCGTCGAGTCGCGCTCGCGGGGCCCGAGCGCAGAGGGGAGCCATGCGGGCGCGCGCCCGCCGGCGTCCGGCCGGAGTTGGCGCGGGGCGCGAGCGCCGTCCGCCCGGCCCCGCTTCGGCCGTCGCGCCCCCGCCCGGCCGGCCCGGCCTCGGGCGCCGAGTCCCCGCCTCTCTGCTCGGAAGGTTTGGGGAATCACTGAGCCAATAAGGCCGGCCGCCCGGGCCGGTGCGCTGAGGGCGCGCGTGCGTGTGAGGGAGCGAGGGCGGCGGCGCGCGCGTGTGTGAGGGAGTGGGGCGGGGGCGCGCGCGTGAGGGAGCCGGGCGGGCGAGCGCGAGCCCATTCACTCCGGCATCCCGGCGGGCGGGCGGGCGGGCAGGCGCGCGCGGGCGGGCCGAGCTCTGCTCTTTCACCTGCCGGGGCGGCGCGGGCCCGGCCCGGAGGAGGCGGCGCCGCGGCCGCCCTGCCAATCACCTCGGCGCCTGGCAGCACCCCCGGCCGCTCCCGCCCGCCCGCTCCCTCCTGCCAAACTGTTACCCTGAGTGTTACCGTCAGGAGCAATGACATCAGGGCTTTAAAACAACTTGTTATTCGGGGAGTAATCAGTTGCAATTAGGCATTAATTAAGTATTATGAAAGTTGATTATTTAAGTGAATTCGGCTTTCGACTCTCCGACTATGGTG